>NC_090648.1:374376350-374676350 GCF_040937935.1 Hyperolius riggenbachi
ATTGTTTTTTCCATAAAAAATTGTATTTGGGTAATTTTTGGTGTGGGAGGTAATCCGTTAATTTTAAATGTAATGTGGGTTTATTTTATTAAAACATTTATATATGTTGTTTTACTATTTGGCCACAAGATGGCCACAGTGAGATTTTTTTAAGGCACAAGCACTAGGAGGACGGGAAACTTTTTTTTTCAGAAAGACTGCGGCCATTGTTAAGAAGCCGTCGGTTTTTCTGCCGGGGACTTAGATCGATGAATGGGAACTATATTCCAATTCATTGATCTCAGGGATAACGGGGAATGGCACGGGAGTACACGTGGAAGCACGCAGCAGCCGGCTGGACGTGACAATCACGTCCAGGCGGCAGGAATGGTTAATTGGTTTACTTTCAGATTAGTAAATACTTAGAATTTTTGTTTTTCAGCTTCGGTCCAAACACATTAAAGGGACACCAAGCAGTGCAGAAACTATGAAAGATGCATATCATTTTAAAGCTCTCTTTCTCCTCTTCCAATGATATATATACCGCCACCCTACGCCTTTTAGTTTCGCTATTTTCGCGATTGAAATTGCCGCGGCCGGGATTTCGATCGTGAAAAATAGAGAAAACTAAAAGGCGTAGGGCCGCGGTTTATCGCCAGAAAGAGGAGAAAGAGAGCTTTAAAATGATATCCATCTTTCCATAGTTACATTGTATTACACAGGGCGACTTTTTCTCAAAGTCAGCAGCTCCATTCAGCAGAAAATGTCGCCCTGTGTAATACAATGTCACTTTAAGGTCTGGAGCCCACTCGAGCGATTTTTTGAGCATTTGAAAACACTAGCGATTTTCCCTAAACGCTTAGCTAATGTTAGAGTGACCAGACGTCCCGGATTGCCCGGACGCGTCCCGGATTCGGGGTCCGCTGTCCCAGGCAGCATGAGGTCCCGGGAAACGTCCCGCTTTCAGCAGCGGGACATCCCGGCCTCGGGACTCTGGCCACTCTATCCTCATGAACTGGCAACGGCGTCTATAGATGCCGTGCCAGTTCAATGCCCGCAGCCCCGCTCCAGCCTCCTTACTGTCTTCCGGTGTTTTGACACCGGCAGGCGAGCAGGGCTACGGCAAGATGGCTGCTGAAGCCCTGTACTGGAGACTTTGTGTCTCCAGTACAGGGCTTCTGGCGCCATCTTGCCGTAGCCCTGTCAGCGCGGAACTCTGCAGGAGGAGGTAGGTGGTCCCGGGAGCAGTGCGCCAGAGGCCGGAGACTTCTGCCAGGTGAGTAAATGCTTTTTCTAGGTGAAATGTGCTCCCATTATGTTTTCTTTCTGGTGAAATGTTTGCCCGCATTGTGTTTTTTTTCTGGTGAAATGTTTGACTGCATTAATTTTCTGGTGAAATGTTTGCCCGCATTAATTTTCTGGTGAAATGTTTGCCCGCATTGCGTTTTTTTTCTGGTGAAATGTTTGCCCGCATTAATTTTCTGGTGAAATGTTTGCCCATATTGTGTTTTTTTCTGGTGAAATGTTTGCCCGCATTGTTTTTTTTCTGGTAAAATGTTTGCCCGTATTGCGTTTTTTTCTGGTGAAAGGTTTGCCCGCATTCATTTTCTGGTGAAATGTTTGCCCGCATTGTGTTAATTTTCTAGTGAAATGTTTGCCCGCATTGTGTTTATTTTCTGTTGAAATGTTTGCCCGCATTGCGTTTTCTTTCTGGTGAAATGTTTGCCCGCATTGCGTTTATTTTCTGGTGAAATGTTTGCCCGCATTGCGCTTATTTTCTGGTAAAATGTTTGCCCGCATTGCATTTTTTTCTGGTGAAATGTTTGCCCACATTGCGTTTTTTTTCCGGTGAAATGTTTGCCCGCATTGCGTTTATTTTGTACTGACATGTTTGCCCGCATTGCATTTATTTTATACTGACATGTTTCCCGCATTGCATTTATTTTGTACTGACATGTCTGCCCGCATTGCGTTTATTTTGTACTGACATGTTTGCCCGCATTGCGTTTATTTTGTACTGACATGTTGCCTGCATTGCATTTATTTTATACTGACAGGTTTCCCGCATTGCGTTTATTTTGTACTGACATGTCTACTCGCATTGCGTTTATTTTGTACTGACATGTTTGCCCGCAATGCGTTTATTTTGTACTGACATGTTTCCCGCGTTGCGTTTATTTTGTACTGACATGTCTGCCCGCATTGCGTTTATTTTGTGCTGACATGTTGCCCATTGCATTTATTTTCTGGTGTCCGGGGTAACTGTTACTGCATTTATTATTTAATGGTCATAGATGGCTATGTTTGCTGCTTTGTGGTTACGGTATACTATTAGCATCAAACAGTTTCTGCACACCCATGACGCAAAGTCTCATTTGACCACATCACGGCGTAAACACCGCTGTCTCATGCCTTGCTGTTACATCATTACGTTAGCTCCGCCCATACAATGTCATGGCCATACCCCCCCCCCCCCCCCCCGAGTCTTCATCACTGCGCGCGCCTCAGTCCCAGGTTGGACCCACAAAAATCTGGTCACTCTATGTTAATGGATGGGCCAAATTCCAGGACCAATCAGAATTAAAATCGCTTATCGCAAATCGCTACACAATCGCTGGCAAAAAGCTTACACTTTTTTTAAAATCACTACCAAAATCGACAGAAAACGCTCATGAAATCGCTTACAAAACGCTCATTAAAAACGATTGTGATAGCGATTTATAGTGGATTCCAGGCCTCAGACTATAATATATTACTGGGCACATCAGTAATTAAAATGTGTGTATGCACAACAGTACATACTGGTACACAGCATGGCTCTATTTCATTTAACTCTTCTCCTAACTTTCCTTATAGGAGATATTTCTTATGGTGACCAACTGAACATAAAAGTATTAGAGGCAGAGGATCAGCAGGGCTGCCACACAGCTGGTAGTGTTTAAAAGGAAATAAATATGGCAGCATCCATTGCCCTCTCACTTCACTTGTCCTTTAAGGGGTCCCCAACCTGTGGTCCGCGGCCCACTGCTGGTCCGTGGGACGTTTGCAGTTGGGCCCGGACTGTCCTCTTGCGGTTCCCATAGTAACGGCGATACTCACTGCCGCTACAGGAAGCCGCTGCGCTGCTTCCTGCTCACCACAGCAGCCGCCGGGCGCGCTGCTGGGAATTAGTTATACTCGTGCAGGAGAGGAGGGAATATAGAGGAAGTGGCCGCTGCGCTAAGGTAACAGCAGCGGCGGCGGCTGCCGCAGGGGGGGATCAGGTGGGGGGGGGCACAACCTACCCATACTAGGGCGCTATACTGGGCACTACACTAGCTATACTGGGGCACTATACTAGCTATACTGGGCACTATACTAGCAACACTGGGCACTATACTAGCTATACTGGGCACTATACTAGCCATACTGTGCACTATACTAGCCACACTGGGCACTATACTAGCCATACTGGGCACTATACTAGCCATACTGGGCACTATACTAGCTATACTGGGCACTATACTAGCTATACTGGGTTAACTATACTAGCCATACTGAGGCAACTATGCTAGCTATGCCGCCACAACCCCCCTCCATCCCCCCCCCCCCCCGTAACCCGCTGCGCACGACACTGTCCACTAGGATGCGCACCTCACAGCATCCAACCCCCCTCCCCCCCCCCCCCCCCGCCTTTTGGTCAGAAGGTGGTCCCCGGGCCGGAAAAGGTTGGGGACCCCTGCTTTAACAGATGTCCAACATTGTACAATGTTCTACTGCTACTGTTAAGGAGGAAGGCGGAAGCGCAGCTATGAGTGACAACCCCACACAACATTGCACCAGCTCAACTGTCCATCAGCCATGGGCACAGTACAAGGATGATAGTGTTGACGTTAATGGCAGCATCCAATGATAAAGACGTTTTTCATTTCAATGACTTACTGATCTCAAAAGAAGCTTTAACCCCAAAATAGAGCATGTGGCATTTGTGCTGATATTTACATGCACTCAATCATTTTGCTGTGAGGATACCATCGAGTTGTTTTAAAACACACATCATGGGTTCCAAATTTGGGGAAAATAAAAAATAGCAGTATGTTGGATTAACTACTAAAAGAGTGGATGTTAAATTATTCAGTCATCTCTTTAGCAAAATACTGTCATAGTACAATAAAAATGAATGAAATAAAAATCTATACTATGCAAGCAAGGAGAAAAAAAATCATATCACATACTCTGTCTCAGAATGTCACTGATGTGTTCTCTCGACCGTACGGAGGAAATACGGGATTTATCTAATTTTAGAAATGCCGAATTTGCCAAGAGGATAGGAGAATAAAATATATAGACATATTAGTACACCATACTCTCCCGTAGTGACATATCTTCAAACAGAACATCAGTATAGTGAGGATGAAACGAACAGTATATTCTTCTTTAATATAGAAGCCCAGTCTTCAGCCTGCTTTTCCTCATTAAATGCATATTATTAACATCTAAGAATATCTAATTAAAATCATATCTGTCGAATAGAAGCTTTATACAGCAATTATAAGTTAAAATACTGAACAAAAATGCCATAGTTTGGAGAGACATTTTCAGGAGACAAAATGTAATGGCAAATAAAATAAGTGTGATAAAAAGGTTGCAAAGCTACCAACCCACTATATCAAAAACCTCAAGGAGGAACTTAAAATCTTTGTGATATAAAAATTCTACACTTTACAAGCTAAAGGGAAAAAAGTCAACATTTGGAGGAAGGGGAAGGAAGGAATGATAAATGGATACTATAAAAGAAGGATGGACGTTGCTAGCCTCAGATGACTCAGAGTAA
Organism: Hyperolius riggenbachi; assembly: GCF_040937935.1. NCBI lineage: Eukaryota > Metazoa > Chordata > Amphibia > Anura > Hyperoliidae > Hyperolius > Hyperolius riggenbachi. The sequence continues at coordinate 374,381,143 of NC_090648.1, forward strand.
ACCCTCCTGAAGAAAGCCAACGCTAATTGGCAGAAACGCGTAGAGGTTTCATTATCTTTCATTATCTTTTGGCAAAGATCGTGGACTACAGACAAGCCGTGATAGCGCGCAGCGGCCGCCTGTAAGCAGAGGTTCAACGGATCTTTTAGCGGTGACGTCACCCACATTAGCCAGGGAGACTGCAGCCAGCCAGAAGGAAGTGCGACGAGCGGACCCGTGAGTCTTTACACACGGAAGTGACGTATGCGCACCTCAACTACACGGCGTGGAGAGCAGCGAGGAGACGGCTCACCATCAAGACGGACCTTAGTTTGTGGTGGTGAGACCTATAAGAAGGAGTACATCTTGAAATTTACTAGACCCATCCTTCGATTTGATAGACCTACTGCAGAACTGTAAGTGGGAATTTTTCCTTTTTTCTAATTGGAGGAACAGCATAATTTTATAAGCCTTGGAAACAGACGTTGGCTGGGAACGGAACGGGCTCCCTATTAGGACATCTGGAGATCTACCAATATTTTTTAGACTCTCTCTCTAGATCCCCTTTTATCAGGGCCGGCCTTAGGTTTCACAGCGCCCTGAGCGAAACTTGATTTTTTTGCCCCCCCCCCCCTTTCATCCTCTTTGTACACGCGCGCGCACATGCACGCACGCACACGCACGCACACACACACACCCATATACAGTATAGAGATATAATTCATGATCGACAATATATACTCTGTACAGCGCTGTGTACTATGTCGGTGCTATAAATACTTAAATAGTGTATATATAATACATACACTAAGGGGGATCTGCCTAATATATATATATATATACACTAAAGGGGGGATCTGCCTACATATACAAGACGAGTAGCCTATATACACTAAGGGGGGGGGGGGTGATCTGCCTGTTATAGGCAGACTTCGCCCCCCCCCCCCCCCTTAGTGTATATAGGCTACTAGTCTTGTAGGCAAGTCCCCTCCTTTAGTGTATATATATTAGGCAGATCCTTAGTGTGTGTATATATAATATATACACTAAGGGGGATCTGCCTATATACACACTAAAGGGGGATCTGCCTACATATACAAGACTAGTAGCCTATATACACTAAGGGGGGGGGGGGGGATCTGCCTATTATAGGCAGATCCCCCCTTTAGTGTATATAGGCTACTAGTGTAGGCAGATCCCCCCTTTAGTGTGTATGTATATAGGCAGACCCCCACTTAGTGTGTGTGTGTGTGTGTATATATATATATATATATATATATGTGTATATATATATATATATATATATATATATATATATATATACATATATGTACATACATATGTCCTGGTAATGGGGAGCGGAGACTTACTTTTACAACTGGTGTGGGGTCAGTTGGGGAGATCATGGCCAGCCCGGCTCCTGGGTCTCAAGGGACAGACAGTCACACACACCCAGCCACCCACTGTCACACAGATAGCCAGGTCAGGGCAGGGTGGCTGACAGTGTGACACCGCGCGCGCTTCCAACCTCCTCCTCCTATAACGGTTATGGGGCCAGCAGCGCGGGGCGGAGCCGGAGACTCTCACGCTGTCTCCAACTCCAAGAGGCTGCAGCAGTTGTTGCTGGTCTTCGCCCCCATCACCCCCAGCGGCACCAGGGGGCGGAGCCAGAGCGGGAGACAGTTGCGCGGCGCTACTAAGCCGGAGCCCGGCCGCAGACACAGTGAGCATAAACAACAATATGCGGCCGGGCGACAGGAGAGCGGCGCCCCCCCCCCCTGGAAGCCGGCGGCCGGCGCCCTGAGCGATCGCTCAGGTCGCACAGGCCAAAGGCCGGCCCTGCCTTTTATCATTACACTTTGGAATATCCCTAACACGTCTTTTCCTTACATGAATTGACAAGTAAGGTTGTGATAGAAGGGCCCTTCTATATATGTGTTTTGAATGTATATGAATGAATGGGCTTGGAGGATCAGGATTTTTTATAGGGTTGTTTGTTTATCCTATTGATATTTTACTTTTACTTTTTGTATGGTTTTTTAACAAAGAACGGAAAATAAAGAGGAACCTAGTTTTATACCTGAAGCGCGTGTTAGATCTAATATATTACCTTGACTTATTACTGTGAGGGTGCTAGGGATCCCTCAACTAACAACGCAGCTCACTCTTATATGTATATACATATATATATATATAAGAAACTCTAGCGCCGGGTAGCATATATAAACATTTGGAGGAGATTTATACAAAATCGTGTTTTTTAGGTCTGATGTTGAAGCATTAATGGAGAACTGACAAAGGTTTCACATAAAATGAGTGGTCCTATGATAGAAGGCAAATTAAAGGGTGCCGTAGACAAGTTAGCATTGGCTGATACCCATTAGCAGACTGGCACGCTGCCCTGACATGGAGAGATGAAGGTGGGTTATAGTTTGGAGTTTATATTGTATACAACATATAATATATAGGTTTATATTATATTTCAATGACACGGAGAAGCTTGTTGCAAGTTGTACTGTGTCGGCATTTCTGAATGAAAAACCACATGGAGCATTTAAAAATAAATAAATAAGGTGTATAAAGTCTCAAACATAACCGGCAATGTGGCCTTGCAAAGATGGTATAATTTGCAACCTATTGACCATCCATCACTTCATCCTGACTAGCATAAGGATGCAATACAAACAGTATGCACATTGGAGCTGAGCCTATTGAATTCATATTCTGCTCATTATGAGTAAGATTGGCCCGGGTTCCAAGCAGAATTCAGTTTTGGATGAAACCTGACTTATATACTGGCATCTCAGTTACCATCTCTGATGGGATGTTATGGATGTTCTGTACTAAAAAGTACCCCTGAAGTGAAATGGATATTAAAGCTCCCATACATATTTAATTTAACCAATACCAGTTGCTTGGCAGGCCTGCTAATCTTTGGCTGCAGTAGTGTCTGAATCACACACCTGAAACAAGCATGTGGCTTATCTATTCAGACTTCAGTCAGAGCACCTGATCTGAATGCTTGTTCATGGTCTATAGCTAAAAGTATTTGAAGCAGAGGATCAGCAGGACAGCTAGGAAATCTGAATTGTTTAAAAGGAGATGCATGTCAGCCTCCATACCCCTCTCACTTCAGGTCTCCTTAAGACACCCACTCCACTCACCACCCCTTTCCATGCACCACTTCAGCCTCTTCCCCTACTCTTGGAACCACTCCATTTTACCTTTCCCTGCTTGTTATTTCCTAGTAGAGTTGTCTGTGACATTCAATTTTTTTGTCTTACTTATCCAACTTCTAACTTATTCAAAAAAATTGCATAGCACACGGCTACTGAACAGTGTTTGAATATATATTTGAATAGCATTTCACTGGTATTTTAAAACAGTTATTGTATTTACACTTGAACATGTTATTACCCTGTGTTTGAGCAGTGATGGTCATAGCAAAGCAATACAGAAACAGAATAATAGGACATACTGCAACAGAATAATAGGTCATCCCCCCGCCCCCCCCCCCCCCCCCCCCCCGCACACACACACATAAACACACACCTACCAAAACTACTCTCACCCTACTCCTTTCACTAACACAACCCTTTTAACACAAATCCCAGCACTCTGCTATATAAACTGCAACAATAGTCGGAGTTTGGCTATTTAAAGGTTACCTGAATTGAGAAGGATATGAAGGCTGACATATTTGTTTTCTTTTAAACAATACCAGTTTCTTGGCATCCTGTTGATCTTTATTACATTACTAGTGTCTGAATCTCACCCATGAAACTAGCATGAAGCAAATCCAGTCTATGGTTAAAAGTATTGGAGGCAGATGATCAGCAGGACAGCCAGGCAATTTGAATTGTTTAAATAGAAATAAAGAATCCAGCCTCCTTATCCCTCTAACTTCAGGTGTCACCCAATCACCCAGCACACACTAGTCACAAATGTACATTGTGGTCTATGGCAGTGCTTGAATTAACAGACACGCTGTGTGCCCAGCTGCTTTGACTAGACCCATCTCAGTCTCTTCTGTTAGCTTGCATTTATTGAGAGGGCAGGGCAGAAGTACCAGGACAGCTTTGTTGTCTTGACTTTTTTCTCCACGAAATACACAATGACTTCATTGCACATTTGCCCATTTACTGCACTTGGATGAGTGGAATAAGTTTGTGAACAGTAAGAATATTCCGATGCAACTTTAAAGAGAACCTGAGGTGTGTTTAAAGAATGTTATCTGCATACAGAGGTTGGATCTGCCTATACAGCCCAGCCTCTGTTGCTATCCCAAACCCCACTAAGGTCCCCCTGCACTCTGCAATCCCTCATAAATCACAGTCATGCTGTGAGGCTGTGTTTACATCTGTAGTGTCAGTCTGCTGCTCCCCCGCCTCCTGCATAGCTCCGGTCCCTGCCCCGTCCCTTCCCTCCAATCAGCAGGGAGGGAAGGGATGCAGGCGGGGACTGGAGTTCTGCAGGAGGCCGGGAGAGCAGCAGACTGACACTATAGAGACAAACACAGCCAGCTCTGACAAGCTGTTTGTCAGCAGCGTGGCTGTGATTTATGAGGGATTGCAGAGTACAGGGGGACCTTAGGGGGTCTTGGGATAGCAACAGAGGCTGGGCTGTATAGGCAGACCCAGCCTCTGTATGCAGATAATATTCTTCAAACCCACCTCGGGTTCTCTTTAATGCCTAATTAACTTTTCTGGTAGTGCTAGGTACACTTTAATTGCAAACCTAAAGTGAGAAGAATATGTAGTCTGACATTCCTTTAAAACCACGGTAATTGCCTGCCTGTCCTGACAATCCTCCGTCTCTAACTTTTAAGCCCCATCTACACCATGGGACATTGCAGCGATCCGGCGGCTCGATTAGCCGCCGGATCGCCTCTTCCGCGTGCCCGCCGGCGCCGCGTCCCCGCTCGCCGCGCGTGCGCCACATTCGATTCCCCGCTCGTGCCCGCTCGTCCCCGCCGGCGCCGCTTATCTCCCGCACGATTCCCTGCCATTGTCCCCTCGCTGGGATCGAGCAGGGAATCGGCAGTGCGGAGATCCGTCCTGTCGGATCTTATCATTCGAGCCGCATCAGCGGCTCGATTGATAAGGAGCATCGCGGCCGCATCTACCCGTGTAGATGCGGCTTATGGGTTCTTTTATACTTATGCGCCACAGCCAAAAAGTCCCACCAGATGGTGCCGAAGCACACGTGCGCGAAATCAGTCGGTAGGTGAAGTCTTGAACCCCCAACACACCCGGAGTCAGCACGGGCTTTGATTTGCTGGAACGATCCAGCCTTTGGCATTTGCAACTTGGCACCTGCAGTTCATTCACATGACATGTTGGCAGCATGACTCACAGGCCGCTACCAGGAAATATTGAAAGCACTGTTCGTTTGGAGTACCATTATCAGTACGCAAAGGGAAACTACAGCAGAACTTACTTAGAACCCAAAGCCCGCGCTGGCAAAGCCTCTTCCATCACCACCAGGCGTCGCTATGGCGAGGATCTGATCGTCGTTATAGTGACGCCCGAAGCTGAATGAAGAAGTTACGGCTCTCGCGGGATTCCGGAGCGGTAAATATAGCCGGCAGCGATCGGGGCGGGACACAGCACCGGGGCAACCAGGGGACACATGTAGCTAGCCTAGTGCTAGCTACATGAAGTTTTTTTAAAAAAAAATAGCCCTCTCACAGACGAAAGTCCGCAACAATTGAATGCCAGGGAGGTTAAAGTGGGATTATACTCATTAAAAAAGCATTCCCACACATTTATTTTTTACTGCAGAGAGCAGGAGAAGCTTGCTTATATCTCTGGTCAACGACAAATGTAATAACTTCTGGCTGAAGCTCTTGGAGGCATGAGTCTTCACTCTGCCCCCTCCTTTTCTTCTGAAGTGAGGCAGGGGGGTAGAGGGAGGTCGGTAAAGTGAAGACACATTCCTCAGAGAGCTTGAGCTGGCAAGGATTAGATTTGCCTTTGCTGATGATGAGATAAGCAAGCTTCTCCTGCTCTCTGCAGTGAAAATAAAGGTTTTCACACACAGGATGTGTGTGATTGCTTTCAAATGGTCTTTTATGTAACCAAGGGTAGTCACTGAAATTTTAGTTTTGGGATTTTAAAGAGGAACTCCAGTGAAAATAATGTAATACAAAAAGTGGTTCATTTTTACAATAATTATGTATAAATGATTTAGTCAGTGTTTGCCCATTGTAAAATCTTTTAAATCCCTGATTTACATTCTGACATTTATTACGGTACATGGTGACATTTTTATTGTTGACAGGTGATATAGCTGCTGCATGCTTTTTTGGCATTTGGAAACAGCTGTAAACAGCTATTTCCCACAATGCAACAAGGTTCACATACAGGAAACTGCCAGGAGTACCACAGTCCTCAGAGTTTCTTGTGGGAGGGGTTTCACCACAATATTAGTTGCACAGCGTCCCCTGATGGTCTATTTGTGAAAAGGAATAGATTTCTCGGATAAACAGAGGGAAAAACAACGTGCACCTTCCGTCCTTTGATGTGTGTGTTTATTAGCAGCAAAAATATTCCATCATATCGGATATCTTACATGTGCCTTCTCATTACCTGACCCATGCGTGGACAGTGGTGGTGGAGGAGGCGGGTGGCGGGTGAGGATGGCGGAGAGCGACGGCCGTTTCGTGTCACACGGACACTTGGTCACGCTGCGTACCACGTGGTGGTACGCAGCGTGACCAAGTGTCCATGTGACACGAAACGGCCGTCTAAACGGCCTGTCTAAACTGCTTAAAAATGAATGCCAAACACAAAATATATATTATGCTTGTTTCAATACCTATGTAATCCCTTCTACAAATCTGTGTTAGTATATTCTACCATAGATCAGGTAAAAAATATGTCACAGTCTACAGCTAAGCTTGAGAACTACATCTGTTCTCCCTGGGGTATCCTGAAAGCTGTGCTACACAATTATTCCTTTAGATCATGCTAATAGTATAAGATCAGGTAAAGACTCCTCATCTCCTACTCTTTCAGCATAGAAGCAGGTTACCACAATCTACAAAATATTCTGTACATCAATCACTTATGTTCAGTGAAAAGCAGTAGGATGTTCAAAATGAGACACTACTGAGATCCATACAGACAACCTGTCATGAGTGTGAATTGGCAACAATATGAATTCTCATCCTTAAACTATGAACATTTGCCAATAAGGAAGTGAAGGGCGATGAGTGTATTTGTTGTCTGGGCTCATTACTGATAAATTAAATGAGCTGTCAAAGCATCTGCAGTCATTCCAATTTTTGTTTGGAGCAGTAGGAGTTGTCGTAGGCCATGGGACCTAGAGGTGGTTTCACAGCAGTCATATTTTTTTTTGGAGCAGCAGAAGTTGTAGGCCATGGGACCTAGAGGTGGTTTAACAGCAGACATTACATTTGTTTTGGAGCAGCAGGAGAAGTTGTAGGCCCTGGGACCTAGAGGTGGCTTCACAGCAGTCATTACAATTTTTTTTTTTTGGAGCAGCAGGAGAAGTTGCAGGCCAAAAGCATATGGTTAGGATAGAATAAAACGTCGGACAGCTGCAAAAGCTGCATTTTTATGATCTTAAAAAGCAAAAATATGCGATGATAGTGATAGGCAGTAGAGTTTGAGAGGGAGACCATTTGAGGCTTGAAAAACAGCAAAATGTTTATTTAGTCTATCTAATCTTCATCATGAATCATTGAGAGGAGCCTTGTAATTATCACTGATCCATGACTCGTTCATTTTAATGAACGTTAGTATGTCAACATTGTCTGTTGACAGACAGGTCTATTGGTCGGTGACCAGCCCACCTGCAGCACTAAATACTCGCTCAGAAAGAACACTGGCGGCAGGGGCATGCAAGAACCTCCAGTGCATACTAAGCGAGTTCAGGCCAGGTATCCAGTTGTTTTGTCCAATACTCCATGGGGTCATCATTACTCTCCATATTGTCTGGAGCACTGGCTGACCCCAAGTAATCATTCACCATACCGGCCAGCCGCTGGCAGCGACTACTTTGCCCGCTGGTGCTGCTGCTGCTACAAGGAGTATCTGGCATTGGCTGATAAAATTCCTTCAACATACTCAGCAGGTTCACAGATTGGCTAATGGTGCTGCTGCTGGGAAAGGGACCACCAGACCTTTGCTGAGTATGATGAGGCTTGGTAGCTTGGGCCCGGGATACAGGTTCAGGAAATGCATCTTCTACCCAACGAAGAAGGGCATCCAGGATGTGGCTCATCCTGGCGTCTGCTTGGGAGGGGGGTATGAACTGACACATTTTCCCCTTGCACCGGGGATCTAAGATGGTGGCCACCCACAAGTCGAGCCTTGATTTTAAAGTTTTAATCCGGAGGTCCTTACGGAAGCACTGGAGCATATGCGCAGCCATAGGGGAGAGATGTCTGCCATTAATCACCTCTTCCTGGCTGTCAAAACTGTCGTCATGCTCCAGCTCCACATCAGAATCTTCTTCCCACCCCCGGACAATGGGCTCTTCCGCTTCCACAAGCTCTGCCTCTCCTTCCTCATCATCCAGGACTTGAGCATGCTCACTCACTCCCCCACTTGACTGACCACTGTTCAGTAGGGCTTCCTCTCCCTGTCCGAGCACTGTCAAGAGCCTTGTCCAGCATGAGGACAATAGGGAGCACTTCTGATATGCTGCAGTGCTCCTCACTGACCAATTTTGTGGCCTGCTCAAACGACTCCAAGATTTTAAACACCTGTCCAATCAGCTGCCACTGGTCCCCAGTATTGTAGTCCAGTGGCCCTGTTCTGGATGTCAGACAGGTATAGCTTGATTGCCATTCGCTGTTCCCACAACCTCTCCAGCATGTGGAGGTTGGAGTTCCACCGCGTCGGACAATCAGAAATAAGCCAGTGCTGTGGCAGGCTATGGCGGCGCTGCAGCAGTTTCAAGGCCACGTTGGCGGTTGCGGGGCAACGGATGTGGGCTGACACCTTTCGTGCTGAGGCCACAGCATCCTTTAACCCATGAAAAGTGCGCAAGAACTTCTGGACTACAAGGTTGAAGACGTGAGCCAAGCAAGGTAAGTGAGTGTAGCCACCTTCAGAAACAGCGGCCAGCATGTTGGCACCATTATCAGACACCACTACACATGTCTCCAGTTTTCGGGGGGACAGCCACTGCCGAATCTGATCCTGTAAGGCTGCAAGGATTACAGATCCGGTTTGCCTGTTCTCATGCATGGATTCAAGTTTTAGCACTGCTTGGCATCGATGGTGCTGCAGACCAGTGTAGGAGTGGGACCACTTGCTGGGAGGCTCAGCAACGGCGGACTGGCCTTGGACAGAACAGGTAGCAGAGGAAAGTAGAACAGGCCTCCCCTTCAACCCACGTGGCGGCACCACCAGCTGAGATGCCCCAGATCTTGCACCCTCCTCAGCACCATGGAGGGTGACCCAATGGGCGGTAAAAGTTAGATACTTTCCCTGCCCATGCCTGCTGCTCCAGCCATCCATAGTGAAGTGCACCTTGCCACCGACAGCATGATCCATAGACCGGCCGACACACTCCACAATGTGCTGGTGAAGGGCAGGGATAGCATTCCTGGCAAAATAATGGTGGCTGGGGATCCGCCATTGTGGAGCAACACTGTTCATCAGTCTGCGGAAGGGGGCACAGTCCACAAACTGGTAGGGCACTAACTGTTGGCCCAACAGCCTTGCCAGGAGTGCATTATTTTTCACAACAAACGGATCAATTGCAGGGAGCATCTGCTTCCTCTGCAACATTTTTGGCACAGAGGCCTGATGCTGGAACACTGGTGATTCAGAGGAAACCAACAAGGGTGAGGATGAGCTACTTGCCGAGGTCTGGAGCCCTCTTCCAGCCTGGCATGCAGAGGTCATTGAAGTAGAATGGGACTGAGCAGGTTGGATAGGAACAGGACGACTAGAAAAAGAAGAGGAGGGGCCTGTTGCTGCTGCTTTTCCTCCACCCATCTTATTTTAATTCTTTACATATTCGAACTCCCGTCTGTGGTGGTTGCGCAGATGGCTTATCAGCCCTGAAGTGTCGAACCCGCTGACCGATTTGCCTCTGCTCAACGATTTACAGCACATAGAATAGACTGCCCTGGATTCATCCTCTTCTAGAACAGTAAACTAATTCCATGAACAGTGGTGCGACCTGTTCTAGCATGTTGATGCTCAGCATTGGACTGATGGGTACTGACAGATGGGAAAGCACTTGCAGGCTGCTGGTTAACAGTCTGCTCTGTTTCTCCATGCTGCTCAAGCCTGCTAGTGCCTAAACCACCAGATGGCGACCACGTTGGATCAGCCACCTCATCATCCAAAATATCATTCAGTTCAACCAAAGCTCTGGAACTCATAAGTGACTCTTCTGGACCCTCCACCTGACCACGAAACACCTATGTAGTTGACTGGTTGTGATGTTGATTGGTGGTGACACAAGCTCCCAGTTGTGATGGATTACTGGATGAAGAAAATACAGGGGCCATTTCTGTTACCACAGAACCCACCACTTCTTGGGAGCTTGGTCCCATGGTCTCCTCCAATGCCTCATCCCAATCCTTCTGCACAGCTCTCTCATAGACATAGGTGTGCTTTAATTCTGGAGGAGAGTACTGGGAGGAAGCAACCTCATCAAGATATGCAGCTGCGGTCAAGTTCTGGTCATGAGGAACCTGGCCACTACTGGTGCTGCTGCAACTAGCATCAAGTTCCTCAGACTGGGTAGAGGGTTCCTGATCGAAATAATCAACAACTCTCTTCGCCTGCTGCTCTGTCAAAATTTTCCTGCGTGCGAACATCGGGAACACATCTCTGATCGGGGGGAACGCTTCCTGCTGCTGCTGCCACCCTCAACCTGATCACATACTTGACGTGATCCACCAACACCACCATCACTCCATTTTCTTTTAGGAGTGGCAGGAAATTGCTGCTGCTCTCGCTCCATTGTTATGGGGCCAAAAAAGTTTATTGGGGAAGGGGTATGAGCGACAGAACCAAAGTAAAATAAATCCACCTAACTTGAACTAAAAAACAGATAAGAAAATAAGGGGGTGAAATAAAGAAAATAAATCAAAAACAAAATGAACAAAAAAAAAAAATGAACTTAGTAAACAAGACAAAAAAAAAAAAAACTTGCACTACACTCAACTAATCAATCACCTAACTCTCTCACTCTGTCAAACACTAAGCCTGCGGCCTGGCTGGCTCTCTCTAACCCTCTCCACACAGCAACTACTAGTACACTACACTACAATCTATCACTCAAACTAACAATCTACTGTCACTCTCTCACAAATAAATCTAGCTACTACTACTAATAGCTCACACTCTAATTCTAATTCTCTCTCACATTCTTTAAAAAGACTTTTGTTTTATATACAGTCTTTAAAAAGACTATTGTTTTATGTTGAAACAACAAATATGGGTCTGTCTCTCCTCTCTCCAAAACACCAGACTGAAACCCGCAAGCTTCGTGACTGTCACACCTCTATTATATACCAAATGGGTGGGATAGCTGATGATAGGTAGCTAGGAGCTGGTTGCTAATGTAGGATTGGTTGGTTTTTGTTAAGACTCTAATTGGTGCCGAAAATCTGATTTTAATGCAGAAATCAGCGTGTTTTCAGCTTCTGTGATGGGTCTATCCCTTCCGATCCTTCTGATTGGCTTAAAAATTCTGCCTAACAGTAAATGCAGCTTTTACACGTTTCTGATTGGCTTTTAATTTCCGATGGCTCTAAATTCCGACGAAATTCCGCATAAAAATTCCGCTATTTACCGATTACCGCTATAGATGTTCTGTTCCGGCTCACCGGAATGGAACTGCCAATTTCAGACCGGAATCGCGGAAATCTCAATTCTGCGGAATCTGACCAGTAACCCTAATCATTATACATTTTCTTGCTTCCAGTGCCGGCTCAGATTACCTCTTCTCTCTTCACAGTGCCACCTGCTACACAGGGTCCTAGTCCTTTGTGTTCTGTAACATGAAAAGCAAAAACGCCAGGGGTAGGATCCATATAGACCTATGCATCTGAACAGAGAGTGGATCTAAGCCAGCACTGGACACAGGTAATGTATACTGCTCCCCACACTATTATGCATGTTTAGGGGTACAAAGACTACCTAATCATTTCAGTAGCACAAAAATGTATCAAATACTGGAATATGAGGGGGAGCGGGGTTTAGGAGGGGCACAAAGAGTCAGTGGGAGGGGGGCACAAACAGTACCTAACTGTGATATATGTGGGCGTAAAGGGGGGCTAGTACAAAAGGCTACCCAATACTGACATAAAGGAGGAAGCCCAGGGGCACAAAAGCCATCTTGTGCTATTATCTTCTGGATTGTAAACTCGCAAGGGAAGGGACCTCCTCCTAGTTTTTTGTTTGTTTTTTTCAGCAGTAACTTATATGATACGTACCAGCACTGGTGATGTCTCAAACCACACATCAAATATGTATGTATATAGATTGGCCCGACACTTTAAATCAGTGCATGGTGGTAGTCCGTCAGGCATTCGGTTTATAGGTCTAGATCGCATCCACCGCACGATTCGTGGTGGTAACAGTGATCGCCTGCTGCTCCAGAGAGAGTCTAGGTGGATCTTTGACCTTCGGGCCACGGATCCACCTGGACTCAATGAAAATAATAGCTATTCCTCTTTTTTGCCTCTTTAGTTGGGTCTTCTCTGGATTACCTACTCGGGTGGGCCTTCCCACCTTTGCCTGTGATTTGCCGTTGTGTGTTAGTGCAGCTTCCCCACACGTGAATCATAGCAGTACTCCACTTAGATATGTGGGGTTCTCCAAACATATTTAGGGAATTGCAATTCCTTAACTTCTGTCTGTGCAGAGACTACACTTTATATAGTGGTTCTCTCGTATATACAGTTAACTGCTATTTTATTTTTCATCACTCAACAATCGATTTATTATATATATCTTCACACTCTCTTATGTTTATGTTTAGTTTTTGCATGGGTCTAGCACAGTATTTACAGGGTCCTTGGTTTGGACGCTTTTATCGCTCCCCTCTGAGGATTTGCTGGGCTTTTTAGTCCTACACCCTCCATTTGACATCCTCGCCCCCTCCTTTGTGTAGGTGCGGCTGGGGGAGCCTGTGGGCGTCTGTGTATGGCTGGTTGTGCGTGCCTGGCCGCGTCTGTCGGTGACTGCTGCGCCCGCCCCCCCCCCCCCCCCCGGCTCATGAGTGGATGAAGCTTTCTGCCTCTCTCCCTCCTCCCCTCGGGGATTGGGCCGGGTGGGGCGGGCGCTGTGAGCGCCGATTGGCGAGCTGGGGTATTTGAACTTGACGCAGGCATGTGTGTTTGATTTCCGCTACGCCCCCCTTTGAGAAAGCCGGAAGTCCGGCGAAACATGTCAGGACAGCGTGGCATAGCGTCCTGAGGCTGTCCGCACCGGCTGCTGTGACATCGCGCACCTACCTACCACTTTATCCGCTGGTTGGACTCTGCTCATTCCAGTACGCTCTGCCTCTGCCTCCGCCTCTGGAAACTGCTTTCCGCAATTATAGGCTGGATTCTGCCCTCTTCAGCACGCCTTGCTTTTGGCATGTGATTCAAGTCTAGGACACAGAGACACCCTGGGACACGTTCTCAAATGGCCATTGCTGCTGGCAGGATGGAGGTTTTTCTGGCATCTCCCGACACACATACGGATTTGAACTGACAGGACACCATTCACCTGGTACTGTATGCCCTACCCTCTTGGAGGTCTTGTTGTGTCCATGCTTTGCACCGTACACTGGCAGCTTGCAGTGTCTGTCGCTTTTGCTTATGTGTCGTTGGACTGTGTTTTGCTTCCTCTTAGTCCTGCAGCTTACTGTCGCTCTCTACCTGTGCCCTCAGGAACTGTGTGCTTCATATGATTGCTGAAATCCTTGCCGCTTGGAGCATTTATTCCTCATTTTCTATGCGGTTTGCAGACTGCGGGGCCACTGGAGGCTACTCGACACCTGATCGTTACCGCAGCCAAGCGGACTCTTGACTTTCATTGAGTTTGATATATGGAGCCAGCTGTATGAGTCTCTATAGTCAAATTGTCATTAGTAGCGTCCATGGGGTCAAGTGTGTGTGGTGGCCTGCGTGTGTGGCATGAATGAGCGGTGTGTTGACAGCTATCAGGATGCCTTATGTTTTTATGTGTCAAACCATTTTTTATGCACCTTCCTTTTTTTGATAATGAATAAAGCATATTTTGATACTTTTTCAATACACATGTCTTTATTGCTTGGAGCATATGCCCTGCATCAGCACCTCCTTAATTGTTTTTTGTATATAGATGTGTGTTGCTGGATGTCCTGATTGTATAGTGTTTAAAAAAAATTATCATGCATCTATGCACCCAATAGATAATTGTTCATCTTCTCTATAAAGTACACTTTCAAAACTCTCTGCTATTAAAAACGTGGCAAAAAGAAAGGTGAAAAAGGACAACCAAAATAATTGAGCATTTTCTTGTTGCTGGTGACTTAAAAGGCATATATTGATAAGGTGAGAAAATATCGCCTAGGAGAAAATGTAGGTGAAAAAGTGAATTGTATATGGGCCTCACTCTCCACCAGCAGGTCTTGGGCTGCCATATATTAGACAGGGAAGTTTGAGAAATCTTAATCTACTACCTAGTATGTAAAGTAATTAGCCAGGCAGCACATTCTCCCAGTCACTTTTTAGGGCCCGCTAGCGATGGGGTAGATGATTGGCCCTCAGTACTGGTAGGATAAGCAGTGGAGGTTGGACCAAACTATAAGCAGGCTTCTCCCTGCTTCAAGGGTAGCATCAGTGAAAAGAAGGACTTGTCCTGATACCGCCTGCTCTGCAGCAGCTGGGGCCAGAGAGGAGCCATATGGAGGGCCTAGTGAGCCTCATCACATGTGTCTGTCACAGATAGCATGAATGGTGCTATGTCTGGCCAGTCTATCACTGCCTGTTTATCTCTACCCTACCATCATTACCTGCCAACCTTGCCCGGCTATCACTACCTTCTTATCACGGTTTGCCATCATCACCTGCCTGTCAATACCAGCTATTACAACCTGCCTACAAGCATCCACTAATGAAACAATCTTAACACTAGAATTACCGAGTTTTCTATTTTCTGTTGCAAGGCTAGAGGTGTTATTCACCCCTGCTGAGATGTTCACAGGTCTTCAGGGTTGATTATCTTCAATCTATTGTTGTGCAAACCACCCATTACCTGTAAGGCTTTGCACATTTGAATTTGTGTACAAAGTACTGTGTGAGACTTGGAAACCTTCAGAAGTGCCTGCCCTATCTATACAAAATATCCTCCACATTCACTGACCTGCAAATTCACAATATATGGAAACACAAGTCTTTTATAAAGAATTGTGTGAAAATAGAATGAAAAGTTGCTGATACAATGACATGAATACAATGAAAACTTGCAGATTTTATTTAAGTATTTATATAGCGCCAACATATTACGCAGCACTGTACAGAGTATATTGTCTCGTCACTAACTGTCCCTCAGAGGGGCTCACAATCTAGTCCCTGTCATAATCATACAGTATGTCTATGTATGTATCATGTAGTGTATGTATCGTCATCTAGGGCCAATTTTATGGGGAAGCCAATTAACTTATCTGTATGTTTTTGGGATGTGGGAGGAAACCGGAGTGCCCAGAGGAAACCCACGCAGACACAAAACTCTGTTGCCGATTCATTTGGCACTTTTGGCAGTGTTCCATTGACATGACAAATGATGACAGACTGAGGCATTCCATTGCCATGGCATTGATGGCAGTATGGCAGATACTGTAATGCAATAAGGCTGGCTTTTCACAACATATGAATGCTGTAGAGGTGGCCAAAAGGTGTGATGCTGTCCATGGCATTCATTTCAATTCTGTTTGTAAGAGCAATCATGTGTCCTGATGGTGCCATTGTGGATTGCTGGTCAGAAAACTTTCTGGTGCCAGTAATCAAAGAGGAAGAACGGGTGAAAACAGCCAAATTTGCTGCAATCTCCGACATCTGGACATGCTTCAAGAAGAACTGTGCTGAGAGTTTCACTCCAGGAGAACACATGACCATAGATGACCATAGATGAACAACTGTTCCCTACCAAGGTTCGTTGTCCATTCACAGAGTATATCGCAACCAAGCCAGACACATTTGGGATCAAGTTCTGGATGGCCACGGATTTGGAGACCAAATATGTCTGCAATGCATCTCCTGGAAAGGACCCCAGTCGTCAGAAGGGAGAGAGGCTGGCAGAGAACGTGGTCATGAATCTGATGGAGCCATTTTTGGATGATGGGAGAAATGTCACGACGGACAATTTCTTTACTTCATTGTCACTGTCGCACAGACTGCTGCAGCGCAAAACAATGCTATTGGGCACGGTGAATAAAGTCCGGCGTGAACTTCCTCCGCTTGCAAAAGACACTGCACAGCGAGAGGTATTCTCCACTTCAGTGCTTAGAAGTGGCAGTGTCTCCTTGACAATTTATGCACCTAAAAAAACAAGACTGTGTGTGTTCTAAGTTCCATGCACCAAGACGTGACGATCGGTGATGGCAGAAAGAGGAAACCCAACACGATAACAGACTATAACCACATGAAGGTATGTGAATGTGTGTATAATTTGACATCAGTGCTCAGTGGCGTCGCTATCGCTATTTTGGGGGGCCCGTGCCCCCAAAATTTTCTGGGGTGCCCCCAATCTATTTCCAGGGGTGTCCCGGCCTTGCTGTCCCCCCCCCCCCGGCCACTGCAGCTGTCCCCTCTGCCAGACAGCCAGCGGCGTCAGACCTCGATCAGCCGGCGACCAGTTAGAGCGGGTGCTAGCACCTAGCAGACACCGCTGATATGCGGAAGTGACATCACTTCTGCAGATTTGCGCCCGGCGCCCGCTCTAACTGGTCAGGTCGCCCACTGATCGAGGTCTGACGCTGCTGGCTGCGAGGTGAGGGGTCCCTGTCACTCACTATCTAATGGGGGTCCCTGCTATCACTCACTACCTAACAGGAGTCCCTGCTGTCACTCACTACCTAACTGGGGGACCCTGCTGTCACTCACTACCTAACTGGGGGTCCCTGCTGTCACTCACTACCTAACTGGGGGTCCCTGCTAATGTCCCACCATTGCTAAGTTCATGTAAATTTGTCTCCACCCGTGACCACACCAACATTTTGGTCCATGGCCACACCTTTTTTTCGGCGCAGCGCGCTATGCGTGCCGCACAACGTTACCCTCATATTTTTGGGCGCGCTAGCAGCAGTGTGCTGATCTCTGCTGCCTACAGTATGTACAGTATAAGCTGTTCTCTAGTGCCTGCACTGTGTGCTGATCTACCTCCAGTGTGTACAGTGTAAGGTGTTACTCTGTGCCTTTACTGATTGTAAACCAGCTGTATTGTATGCTGGTCCCTGCTACATTCAGTATGTACAGTATTAGCTGTAAAGCCTGGTACACACATACAATTTTGATTAGCCAATTTTAGCTCTGTTCATCAAATTCATTGTCTGTTGGCCCACTTACTGCATTGGGGTGGTAAAATTGGTCAGTGATTGACCAATCAAAATTGTATGTGCGTATACATCTTTGATCTATGCCTATTCTGATTGTAAATTATCTAAATAAAGGACAGGGGGCTCCATCCAATATTTTGATGGGCAGGCCCGTTATCTGTAGCTTACACCACTGCTGGCCATGCCCACTCACTGCATGACCACACCCAATTTTTGTTGCGACCGCACAGGTGCCCCCGATCTCCAAGGACCCAAGGAACGCCCCTGCCAGTGCTACAATGTTTTCTGATGTGTACTATACAGGCCTATAGAAAAAAAGCACATATACTCATGTCTCTCTCTCTCTCTCTCTGCTTTTACAGTGTGGTGTAGACGTGTTGGACCAAATGGCACGGATTTATTCCGTAAGAGCAGCAACACGCAGGTGGCCAGTAGCAGTTTTTTTACAATATGCTGGACCTGGCGGCGGTGAATGCCTACATTTTGTACAAGGCATGTACAGGGTGGACAGGCAAAAGAAGATTGTCTCTTAGTCTTCTAGCTAAGGAACTCCGTTGCCGATTCATGCAGCACAAGGAAATATTGGCACAAAGGCGGGCTGCTGAAGCTGTTGCAGCTGCTGTGCCAGGGACTGTACAGACAACACAGTGCAAGGTGCAAGAGAGCTGCAACAGGAATCGCAGCAGGTTTACCTGCTCACACAAAGAACAGAATTCTCTGGTTGTGGGGGATAGGAGGTGGGCACTGAGTTGAACGTTTAGAGACTGGGAGGGGAGGAGGAGAGGATGGAAGGAGGAGGTAAAAGGGAGACAGAGCAAGAGAATGGAGGAATGGAGACTGACAGGGGGTAGAAGACATCATTCTAGCCTTGCAGCAATAGGGTCCTATGTTCTAATCTGGGCCAAAACACAGTGGGGATACTGGGGGTAAATGGCAATGAAAGAGACATGTGGGGAAAAGGGGGGGGGGGGCTTTATTAGGTACCCTGGGGAGACATAGCTATATTCAAGACACTGGGGTCATGGAGATGCTGGGGTGACACATTGTGGACTTGGCTATACTGAGGATTCAGCACCACACATTCTGAAGAAACATTATTGATGGGGTGGGGGTGGGGGGGTAATTTTTAGTTACAGAGTCTTACAATTAATGATGAGTGTGAGAAGTAAGGAAGGGGGGGGGGGAGTAGAGGTAGGGAGCAATGCTATTTAGGTGTAAGATTCTGAGGTGTAAGGATTCTGTGCAGAAAGAAAGGTATTTGCTGCTGTCAGAGTGTCTCAGCATCTCACACAGGCTTCATTTATTTTAGGGACAGAGTGTCACAGGCCTGACTTGTTCTGTGTGCTCTCATTTTCACTCAGAAAGCCTGACTGTTGACTGCAGCCCATTATCTTATGCTGGGTACACACGTTGCGATTTTCCACTCGATCCGCGGGATCGATCGATTATTTCCAACATGTTCGAACAGGTTTCGATCGATACAGCCATTGATTTTGCAAACTTAATATTCAAAATCGACGTGTGTATCAATCGAAACCCGATAGAACATGTCGGAAATAATCAATCGATCCCGTGGATCGAGCGGGAAATCGCAACGTGTGTACACAGCATTAGTGATATTAGTGAAAAGGCTGCAGCTATTGCTGGTCTCTCCCAGCCCCACACAGCAGCTTTAGTTTCCAGCAAGTCAAAGGAGAGAGGGCTCCTATCCCTTGCAGAGGGCAGAGATTAGATCCCAGCTGGTCACTTCAGACACCAGAAGGGGTGACTGAATATTACAGACAGAAGGTGTGTACAGATGCAGGCAGTGTGAGATGAAAGGGCATTCACTTCTTCCCTCTTTATCCTCTCAGTGCTTCCTCCACTTACATAGTTACTCTTGCAGCTTGAACCTCTCTGCTCTGCTCAGCCCCTCCCCTCAGTGTCAGAGTGGAGAGGAGCAGGAGGAGGGCACTCTGTGTACAGGAGAGAATGAATGACAGCATGGTGCAGACAGCAAATTACAGAGCTACATCTTATCTGCTACCAGTTCTCCCTCAAGATCCAAAGTGGAATACCGAAATTTACTTCTCTGTAATTTGACCTATTGCTCAGCTATCAGAAAAACAATGAGCTTATAACCAACACTAAATACCCAGCTTCTTTCCTGTTTTTACAGGGAGTGAACCTGCCTTCTGTTTACCTATGCTAAACATGGTATGTTTCCTTAATAAGAGAGGAATTCAGCTCTGCGAATGAAAAAATAATAAAGGAGGGAGACAAAACACCATTTGTGTGCACGAGTGAGGAATTCCTTATTTCTGTAGCTGATGCAGTTTGTTCTTCCTGCTCCGTACACACTGCTGGAACCTGGAAACAGTTTAATACAAGTTATTTAGTGGGAGGGAGCATCCTAGTTACTGCTCGGGCCCCATACAGAAGTACTGGTAGTACTACCCTGGTGGAAGCCCTTGCCTAATCCATATCATTAACAATACTCACCATTCTCTGACTTGGGTACTGTATGTTTTGGCTTTATAATAGCTGAAAGCCAAGCCTAGCACCAGAATTAGCCATCTAAAACCAAGAATTGTGGTCTATTTCTAATAATAATAATTTTTAAATCTGCAGCTAAGGTACATAATTACAGAAAGTCAGCTCCACATCTCTGACTTCCTCCGTGTATGTTAGAATGGCTTATACGTAACCATGAATAATTGTGTTCTGCTTCCAAATGTCATTTCTATAGAGTGGATTTAAAAATGGAAAAAAAAGTGTTCCTATGAGAAAGAGGAAAAATACTTTATACACGAGGTCCTAGGTTACACTTCTTTCGCTCTCTCTATAGAACAGCTATGTTAGGTTAAAGAGCAAATAAACATGGGCACCAGAATGCTTCCCCTCATTTTCTACCATCTAGTGTATTTTTTGGCAGAGCTTTTGAGCAGTAGAAGTCCTTCTCCAGAACACAGCTGACTGCTGCACTGAGAGTTGCTTCTGCCTGCATCACAGTGGGAGCCTCCAGTCCCATTCACTGGCAATAGGAACTGTACTGATCTGCAGAACAGGCTTATACCCCCTAGTGACCAGGCCATTTTTCACAATTCAGTGCGGTGCAGCTTTAACAGTTTACTGCACAGCCATACAACTTAGCACACAAATGAATTGTGCCTCCTTTTTACACACAGGGCAGTCTTTTTGTGGTCTCTGATTGCTCCTGCGATCATTAGGTTTTTTTTTTATTTTTTATAAATAACTATCCTTTTAAATAAATAAGTAAAAGACCCTTATTTCCTTTAATCCCCTTACCCCCCTTAATTGTCCCTGGACAGCAATTGGCGATCAGTCCTTTGCCTACAAGGCATAGGACTGTGGCAGGGATTAAATTGTGTGCGCATCTGAGGGACAGTTAAGTGACCAGGCTGTCACTTCTACAGCGCTGCAGGAGATCCACAGCACTGTTTACTTTTAATGAACCCCCCATAGCTATGATCAGAAGCCTGCCAGCCGCGTTCGCGGGTTGGCATGCTTATCGCTGCGGCCGCCTCTTTCATCCTGCAGGGAACGGTGCTTGAGCAAGTGCTTGTTCCATGAAAATTTTGCATGTCGCGAGATGACGCAATTCCGCATAAGGCGGTCCTGGGAGAGCCACTCTGCGGCCGCAATTCTGCAATAGGTGGTTGCAGAGCGGTTAAGCCAACAGCCGCTGGTTCGGGTAATGCTTTTAATAACTAACTGTACAATAAACTATGTACAGTCATTAAAGGTATTACCTGAATCAATGTTTGTTGGTTTGATGTTGGCACATCTGCTCCACAACTAACACTGGGTCATACCTCACTTACTGGCTTGCAGTGCAACACAGATTAGTTTGCTGCTCAGTCTCTGCAGTAGAAAACACAAAAAGTGCAATACAGCCACTCTGCCCAATTACAATGCACTGGATGTGTCCATTGGCAGAATAGAGGGATAAGCACTTGCATCATGATAGCATCAGGGAAGGAGGCAGCAATTCCTTTTTCAGTAACAGTAAGGCATACATTTAATAGGCGCTCAGTAAAAAAGGGTGTGAGGTAATGCCAATAGCATAGTATTGGTAATTTTACCGATA
Organism: Hyperolius riggenbachi; assembly: GCF_040937935.1. NCBI lineage: Eukaryota > Metazoa > Chordata > Amphibia > Anura > Hyperoliidae > Hyperolius > Hyperolius riggenbachi. The sequence goes on from NC_090648.1 coordinate 374,402,738, forward strand.
TTCCACTTTAACCCGTCATCTGTAGTTTCATCAATGTTCTACTGTCTGCCCATCTCATTCTATTTCTCCATTTCCATCCACTATAGTTTTCAAATAAACAATGTTACCATAGGTAAAACCCACACATTGTATTTGCTAATTTGTCCTGGTTATCTCAACATTTAAATAATGTTCCTAGTACAATGTATGGCGATAATATATTAGTTTCTGGTTTGTGTTTTTTGTTTTCTCATTGTACTCTACCAGTAATTAAAAGCCCTTATCTTCATGATTACCAGTAATACACTCTCATGGCATACATATTTTAAAAGCTAAGTCCCTAGGGTAACTATGTATTCTCTTTTCAATGCTGTCACTTTTGGTTTTTTTTACATTTCTTTGGGGGTACAGAGTACAGGAAAACAACAGTTTTATTGCTTTTCATTCAGTTTTCCGGTAAAAACAATCACATGACTTAGCCCTCAGTTGTCAAACAACACAAAATCTATTCTCTCACTTTTCACAGTTAAAATGATACCGCATATACATAATCAGATAGCTTATTGGGCATACAGCACACTGTTTACCACAAGTACGCCTATCTACTCCCCTGAGCTTCAAGTGAAGTTTTGTGGGGAGTAGATAAGCGTAGCAAGGGATTCAAAGTGGTTAAAAAGAAAAAATTGATACTTTCCTCAGTAGAGAGAAGCCTCTGAATCCTCCAGAGGCTTCTCCCATACTTTTAAGCCCACTGCAGGAATTGTTTTCTGCTTTTTTGCTGCGCACCAATCTGTGAATGAGTACAGACGCACCAACAACCCATGCTGGCACAGTAGCCTGGAGTCGCTTGTGCATGGAGGAAGACATTCTGCACAAGGGGCTCCGTGCTTCTGCACTGGCCATCTTACATCAGCACAGTGCGTCCCACACGGACAGAAGCGCAGCTGTGCAAACCTATTCAGCAAGCCCTTGTCAAATAGGTAAAAGGCCCATACACATGGGCTACAACTGTTGCTGGAAACACATGGCGCGCACATGTTACGGCGACAGGTCCTCCGTGTGTATGAGGTGCGCGCAAGGAACTGTTGCTAATCAGAGCTGTCGCCAGGCGATTGACTTGGCCATTCGCCGGCAACAGCTGTTGCAGAAACCGTCGCTAGTCTCAAGTCGGTGCGGTCGTGTGTATGCTAGTCTCTAGCAACTCTTGTGAGTCCGACAGTTAATTGAACCTGTGACAGAAGTTGCTGAGCAACAGTTTCCGCTATGTTGCAGACAGGTTGTTGCTGCGTGTATACAATCGTCGCTTGTATACAACTGTCGTGGCTGGAGACTTTCAACACCCTGAAGAAACGCCCACGGCGTGAAACGCGTCGGTGGGTGGAGTCAATCGCAACGTCTGGCCGTGCTGACTACTCCTCACGGGGAACTTCCCTACCCAGGTGCCATTGCAGGCAATAGAGCGGCCGTTCCCATTGGAGGATCGTGGAGATCGCTGTTGGAGCTGTGCTGGGACGCCAGCCAGCCTTGATTCCACATGTGCCTTGCAGAAAAGCCTTCTCAGTATGGCGACCGGGCAGAAAAAGCGTTAGAGAGGGGAGCCCCCAGAGACTACAACCTACTTATCCCCTCAACCTAACGACCTATCAAAGCAGCGCTGCGGAAGTCGGAAGCCAGTTTGGTGAGATCTATGCTTATTTATCATGCCATGCACGCTATATGCTATATGCTGAAACTTGCTACTGGCTGCTTATTGCTTCATGAACTTTCTGCTTTATGAACTTTCGCTTGGATACTAAGATCTATTACTATTGAAGAGCTATCGGTAAATTTTTGGACTTTAAATCACGTTACTCTGTGAAATCTTTTTCCAGCGCCGAGCTCCATTAGGTTGTATGAGGGATATATTGGTGTGTTTGGAATGAGTGGTTTGGTATGAATGACTGGCTGGCCATGTATTATGCTACTATTGACTCCGCAACATTCCTTCCCTAGTTTTTAATTATCCCTATTTTTACTCTCCCTGAATTTTGATACAATAAAAGTATTTACATGTTGAATTACACTTGAGACCAAAGCATTCTGATTTATTATAGACTTTCAACTGTTGCTTGTCTCCATGCAACTGCAGACATCCGTGCCTCGTGTGTATGTAGCTTTAGAGGCAGAGACGGATTAAGGTGAAATGCAGCACTAGGCAAGTAACAACTGTGGGCCCATCTATTTTTTTATTATAAGATTTGGAGGGGCATCAACTAGGTCCCTAGTCGATCTCCAGACCCTAGGCAACTGCCTAAGTGCCTTATGGATGATGGGGCTCTGTTTAGAATGCCCCAGTGCTGGAACAGGGAACTCAAGGGAGATGTAGGAACAAGAGTCTTCCCTTTACTGAAGTTTCAAATCTTTTCTCCAAATGTACCTGCAAGTACACTTTAAGACTGTATGCTGGGAGTAGTGTGTCTGAATGGGGGGGGGGGGGGGAGGAGGGGGGGGTTGGTTTAGATGCTGTTGGTCAGGGGCAGCTGGTGGTTATAGTGGGCAGTAAAAAGTACAAATCCAACCCTGATTATCAGTTTGAATTTAAGCCTTTTAGCACAGGATGACCAGCAGAATTACAGAGTACTGAATTTCCCTTGTCATGCCAAAACAGGAAGCACAGCTGGATTGATCTTTGAGGCTTCTAAAGAAAAATACTGTACAATACAGAACAGCAAATGTAAAACAAAATCTTCCCACTGTATATGGGTGAAACATGGCTTCTCTACATTTTGCCAGAGTTTCTCTCTAAGTCCTTCTCCAGTAACTGAAAACCTTTTCAAAATTAAAAGTGAACAAGAACTAATTGACAATAAAATGTCCAAGAAGCTTACAGATATCAAAATCTGAAATATGACTACATATCTACAGCATCTATGTAGAAAAGCATTGTGCATTTTTTTGACAATGCAGGGAGGGCAGCCAGAGGGTTGTCATGTTGAATGAAGTATTTCTATTGGCACTTTAAGAGTTTGTGGGAAAATTCTATTTTCTATTTAAAGTTTGGATGATCCCATGCAGGACACCGACAAGAAAATAGAGACATTACACAAAGGCTCCATGCCATCAAACTATGGCTAAACTTCTGCTGCAGGTCAGCCAAGAAGGGTAAACCTCATCGGCTGTGACATATTTTCCAGCTGTGAATGCTTGTATCTCTACTCCTAAAGACGAAACAGAAGCCAATGGTAAGCAGCTTCTAAGAAAAACTGACGTCTGGATTACACATAAAGGCCATGCTAAATCTCTCTGGGAAGCTTTGGGGAAAATCCCCACAGATATACTGTGCATATTTAACTCCATATGGTACAGTAACTTTAAATTCCAGACCATTCTCTAATGATATGTATAAGCAAAACTATTATGCATTTTCTGGCTCTATAAGATTTAGTTTGCTGCAGTCAATGGCGATATAGACAGTGCCTGCTACTGTAAGCACAGATTAGGATACAGCTATACCAGCACTCCTTGCAGCAGTAGTGAAGCTCATGGTCATTGAGGGCCCCAAATTCTCACCCTCCTTTCCTCCAATATAGCCCTTGTTCCAGAGCAAGTGTTGTGGTGGTGAGCATTATGGTCACCACACTGTTATAGGGGGTAATGGTGGCAACATTTGTTATATAACCCTCTGAAAATGAGTCATAGGAGGCTATGGGAGTCGCACCAAGAGGCAATGGAGTAGCCATATGTAAGGCCCACAAACATATGCTGGGTGGTCCCATAATTTGTATAGTTACTCCTCTGGTGTAGTGGTAGTCATTGGATCACAGTTTTCACAACAGTTTAGTCACACAAACTTGTGTTGCTTCATTAGCATATTAAGCTGTAATATTAGAGCATGAAGAACACATTTTACTACCCAACTTAGACTGAAAAAAGCAAGCTTTCAAAATCTCTACAGGTTGATCTGTCCGAGATGACACTGCTTTTATAATCAGTTAAATTATTTACGGTCATCATCATCAATATCCATTCATGTAGAGTTAACATTTCGCACTGCACGTTACAGAGTACATTGAATCTTTCATATCACAAACTCGCTACTAATCAGATGTGTTTATCATTGTCACAGACTGCGGTTTTTTTACCATAGTTGAAGTCTAATTCTGGTGAAAAGCCAAATACCCAGCCAGTATGTATTGGGATGTGGGAGGAAACCAAGATGCCCAGAGGAAACATGGAAAAAACAGTCGAACATACAAACACCTGGCCCAGATTCACACCTGCGTCTCCAGACAGTAAAGGGGCATTATGGCGAAAAAATTGTAAAATTTAAAATATGTGCAAACTTATACAAATAACAAGCATGTTTCTTCCAGAGTAAAATGAGCCATAAATTACTTTTCTCCTGTGTTGCTGTCACTTACAGTAGGTAGTAGAAATCTGACAGAAGGGACAGGTTTTGGACTAGTCCATCTCTTCATTGGGCCAGCTTCCCTGCTCGCTACACAGTTTTTTGGTAGTTGGACAGAGCAACTGCCATTCACTAAGTGCCTTTGAATATAAATAAATACACGAGAATCCCCTATGAAGAGATGGACTAGTCCAAAACCTGTCGCTTCTGTCAGATTTTTACTACCTACTGTAAGTGACAGCAACATAGGAGAAAAGTAATTTATGGCTCATTTTACTCTGGAAAAAATGTACTTCCTATTTGTCTATGTTTGCACATATTTTACATTTTACAATTTTTCGCCATAGTGCCCCTTTAAGTCTACGTTCTTGCTTTAACTGAAGGCTAACACTGTAAAATACCATTTGCTGTTGAGCTACGCAAACTGTGATGGTTGGAAAAAAAATATTCTGAAGTTAGTTATGTTCAGGATATGAATTCCCTGCCTAATGTAATAGCGTTCATACTCGAACCGCAATATACAACTGCCTTTATACATTACCACTACCTATAGGACCGCTAAAGAGAAATTCCACATTTGTTTTTAAAAAAAATTCTATCAGTGGCACACAAGTGATTTAATGTATTGCTAATACAAATTTCAGTTTTCAGCCTGCTGTGAAAATAAGTGAAGTGAAAATAGTGAAAATAAACTAATGATAAAACAATTGCATCTCTGCCCCTAGTCCTAAAAATTACTTACTGTAGAAAAGTAAAAAAGAAATAAAAAAAAAAACATTTTCGATTAAGAAGAGACTATCAATTTTTTATTTTTTTTAGATCAAAATCTGATTGCATGTGTTTAAAAAACCAGACAGAAAAATATAAAAACTGAAAGCTTCATTGGATAGTTTGATGTTTTTAGAAAAATCAATCATGGTTATATGGTATATTTTTTCAATTTTTCAGTTTATTAAATTTGGTAAGAAAAAATTATTGGTGTATGGCCACGGCTACAGAACCATTATTCAAGCAAGATATCTTTCGTTTTTAGTGCCATTTGTAAAATACAGACTACCCCAAAAACACAGCACTTCCTCCATGTGTAATTAGCAGCACACAGCACCCTGCACTGGCTACACTTAATCTCACTCCGCTGGCAGGAAGGGTGAGCTGTGTATGTGGCCGGTTCAGCAGATACAGGCAATAATACATTTTTAAAAGTGTATAGAAAAATCACTTGTAATGAATAGATCTAAACTGAGAGGACTGCTTTTTACCAACAGGCGTGAAACATCACTTAAAGAGACACTGAAGGGAAAAAAAAATTATGATATAATGAATTGGTTGTGTAGTACGGATAATTACTAGAACATTAGAAGCAAAGAAAATATTCTCATATTTTTATTTTCAGTTATATAGTGTTTTTTTATAACATTGCATCATTCTCTAATATTTGCAGTTTACACACTACTCAGCATTCTAAATGATTTTACAGAGCAGGCTGTGGACTTTTGACCAGTCCTATGCAGAAGAAAAAAACAATACAATAACTGCCAGTTGAGATAATAAGCTTCAGAAGACAGAGCTCTCTGCGACTTTGAAAGTCGTGGAGCTCAATGGCTCTTTTGCATAGATAACAACTGGAGTTTCTTAACTCTTCCTGTACTGGAAACAATATTAGACTTATGTCTCTGCTCCTAATGTCTTATTTCTTAGCTGTACTACACATACAAATCAATACTGTATATCATTTTTTTTTTTTTTTTGCTTCAGTGTCTTTTTAATGCTAGAAATTAGCAGTATTGGTTGATGGTGAAGTCTACGGATCAGTCAAGCAGGAAGCTTATAAAACACGCTGTAGCTTCTTAGCTTTGTTCTTGAATAGTGACACTTTTCATTGTGTTAAATTTATTCTGAAATGTCGTAATGTGAACCGAGTTTCAGCACTGTACAATTAAGGAGAGTTCTACAGCTGCCCACTCTCGGTGGGAGCCATCAAGGAACAGCAATGTGGTTAGGCACAGCTCCTTATAGAAATGCACTGAACTGAACAGTGGCTGCCAGGTGCCTTTCTGTCTGAGGGCTGATCAGCTTATATAAAATGTAATTCACTAAAACACTGCAAGACAACACAGCACTTTAAGCTATGAGTAGCAAAGGAAAGCATCCTCCCATTTGTTAATTAGTCTCTCAGTTAGCGGTTATCAGTTTGTCAGTATTTTAACAGTCTGTACAGAACTTACTAGGCTGATTAGAGCGAATAATGAGCAGGGAGAATGGTAGGTTTCATGGCGAGACGGTACATCACCTGAAATTAGGGACACAATCAGATTCAGGCAAAAATATCCTCTTTGCTTCTGTATGCTCAGACAGCTGGCTGACATTTGGTTTTGGGTGGTCAGAGCTGGAAAGATGAGGATGTTGAGAGTGACATCTTGATTTTGAGCCAGGATATCATTCAGATCTCCATCTCATGCCATGTGAATGTTTTCTAGGTTATCAATCATTGCTATTCCTTGAATATAGTGTCTTTCTATTTTAAGTAAAACTGAAACACAGATAGTTCCTGAATCTATGGCGATTCTAATTTCTGTTTTTTTTTTTTTTTGCTTTTTTAGTTATTCTTCATCTCCCTCCTAACTATGCACTCCACCTTCAAGGATCTTCAACTTTGGGGTCATGTGACCCCACCATCTGGCTGGTCAGCCACGGAGCACAAAGCACTCAGAGCCAGCTTCAGCTCTGGTTGGCGATGTCTCGACCCCTCCCTCCCCCCTTCTCCCACCACCCTCTATAAACCATATCCCAGATTCCGCCTCTGTGTCCCACGTGCATCACATGCTAAAAGTTCAGCTCCAGACAATAGTATACAGTATATAGTGGTCCAAACCCCCAACTCGCTGCAACAGAATAGCTCTTTTTTTCTTCCTGCCTATAGTTACCATTCATCAATCACTGCATATGTACAGGAAGCAAATGCATGTACTCAGATGTGACAGGCAAACTCACCTGTCCACCTGCACCTGCCCAATGTAGCACTTGTAGCTTCAAATAATGATTAGCGCAGTACAGCAACTTGCTCTTATGCCTTAAAGGAACACTATCGATTAACATTTTTTTTTAATTGAAATAGGAATTGTTTGGGAAGTGCTGCTAAGTACTGGTGTGTACACTTCACTGGCCACCTCTTTGTTTACGGTTATCAAACTACTTTTACACTTTAGTGCTGCCAAAACTGATGGCAGAAGGAGCCATGAGGGGAGGGGAATGGTGTGTGGGTGTGCGTGTGTGTGTGTGTGTGTGAAAGCTCTCAGCAGCTGTAGCTGCTGTGTCCTGTGTCTCTGACTGAAGTGTCTGAAGGGCGCAGAGGAAATGTAACTTGTTATAAACATTTGAAATTGTCTGTGACACCACAGCTTTTCATACTTTTTTTTGCTTTCAGTGAAAAATACTCTGTAGTCTGATATGCAACACTGGCTGTGCATTGAAGTAGACACCCCTTCTGCAATTGATTTGTTCCAAATAAACCTAAATCCTACACAATAAAATTAAAGCTTTTGCCTCTAATAACATGAAAAGTAGGAAAGTGTTTACACTGCTACTTAGACATTATTTGTACATTTTCATTTAGAACTCTTGGTTTGAAAGTGTTCCTTTAAGCATGGCACAGATATCAGATGGAAGTGCCCATTCAACTATATTTTCTCAGTTTAACCAACAAATTACTTTTACCTCACACGAAAGGACTCTATGCACAGGGGGTGATGGTGACATTGCGACCCCCTGTGGAGTTAATACAGCAATTGGCTTTAGAGTATCCAAGATGGCAAATCACAATTCTGAGTGTTGGCTGTAGAGACCAAGTAATGACCTGTTGTTCTATCTTGGTTTGATACAACCAGATATGATCTTGTTAGGTGACAATTATCTTAGATGTGTATGTCTTGTTAGTGAACAAAATGCTCCACACTCCTACCATACACTAAAAATCTAAACCCTGTTATTGAATCATCATTAAAAAAGTAGCAAAATGTATGGCAGCACGCAAGCTGTCGCATTTCTCAACCCACTGGGTCCTTAGTCGTAGCTCAAATGTCCATTACACACTAGTCCTTAAATACCTACAGAACACTCCCCTACCCCCACCACAATGACAATGGGAGTGAACATGGATCATGGATCACAGGAATTCTTAAAATGTATGTCTTTTAAGTGTAATTGTTATATAGGTTTACTTTTATATGTTATACTGTGAAATATGCTGGAGTCTACTCCTCTCCCACTGAGGGTGATTTCCCTTTAAAGAGACTCCGTAACAAAAATTGCATCCTGTTTTTTATCATCCTACAAGTTCCAAAAGCTATTCTAATATGTTCTGGCTTACTGCAGCACGTTCTGCTATCACCATCTCTGTAATAAATCAACTAATCTCTCTTTTGTCAGACTTGTCAGCCTGTGTCTGGAAGGCTGCCAAGTTCTTCAGTGTTGTGGTTCTGCTATGAACTCTCCTTCCAGGCCCCTCTATGCACACTGCCTGTGTGTTATTTAGGATTAGAGCAGCTTCTCTCTTCTCCCTTATCTTTTACAAGCTGGATAAATCGTCCTCTGAGCTGGCTGGGCTTTCACATACTGAAGAATTACAGACACAGGCAAAGCTGTTTGCAGGAAGAAACGAGCAGCCTGAAACTTCAGTGCATGAGAGATGCAGGGGGAAAAAAACACACAAATGATCTCTTGAGATTCAAAAGGAATGCTGTATACAGCCTGCTTGTGTATGGATGTATTTTCTATGTGTGGACATGCTGTACATCAACCTACTTCCTGTTTTGGTGGCCATTTTGTTTGTTTATAAACAAACTTTTTAAAACTGTTTTTAACCACTTTTAATGCGGCGGGGAGCGGCGAAATTGTGACAGAGGGTAATAGGAGATGTCCCCTAACGCACTGGTATGTTTACTTTTGTGCGATTTTAACAATACAGATTCTCTTTAAGAGTTTACTCTTACCCATACAGGTGTGGTGGGAATGGGGGAGTGGTTTCTAGGTATTTAAAGACTTGTGTGTAATGGACATTTGAGCTATGACTATGGATCCGGTAGGGTCAGAAACGTGTCAACTTGCATGCTGCCATACTTATTGCTACTTTTCTAACATTGAATAAATAAAAAATTTCGATTTTGATTGTATAGGAGGAGTGCGTAGCATTTTGTTCATATGCACTGGACTAGGACTGGCTACCTATACTCCAGCACCCTCCTATGAAGCACGCAGCACTTTGGACTTATGGTAGGTGAGGTTGAGCGGTCATAATTTATTTCTATTTTGACATTTATGTCTTGTTAGGAAACAAGTTTCTCTGCATATTAAAACATTTTCTACAAAACTAAGAGAGAGGAAAAGAAGAAAAATAAATTAAAAAAAACACCTTACTACTACCAGGGCCTAAATGCACACCAATATGTCAAAAATGCCTCAGCCAGCTTGAGCTGTGTTCAGGTTTAAATTGCTGGCCATGTTTGCTGGAATGCTCAGTGTATAAATTTGCATCCTCATATTTTTCCAGCAACGTCTCATCCAAATATTTGTCTTCCATTTATGATAGATTACTGTTGGCTTTTTTCAAAACAGGCACATTATAAGAGTTTCAAAAGTAAAAGAAAATATACTTTATTTGGACTTCCATTTTCTTATACTTTCCTGCAGTCTACTAAATGCAAGCTCTATATGAAGCTCTGCACACAATGCATAGAAAATGTAAGCTTTCTATGGCTGCATATGTATTCATAATCTTGTTGAACACCTTATCAGTCAATCATGTGACTGCAGGGCAATGCATAAAATCCTGCAAATCCAGGCCAGAAGCTTCAGCCAATTTCACAATATCAAAATAGGAGAAAAAAAGTTTGATAGCAGTGATTATGACTTCTGCATGATAGATTGTCTAACATGGGTTGGTTTGCATATGTCTGTAACTGTTAACCTCTGCGATATCTCATGCACAACATATCTTCTAGATATTGATCATTTATATAACCAATCTGCACTGTTTGATATTACATGAGATATTAGCAGAAATCTCACCTAATGTTGATCTGACTGCTGCAGCCACTAACTTTGTACTGCCCAATGTATTCCCACTGCCTCCCTACATGACCACTTAGATCCACTAGATCTAACACACATAAGAATAGACATTAGTGATGAGCCAACATTTCCGTATTTGCATAATTTCTTGTCGTAGTTTGCAATTGCCATATGAAATCGTAATTCAAAATTCTCAGAAAATTCATAATTTCTTTGCAATTCATAATGTTGTCATTTTGTGCTTAATTCCATGTTACTAGTAATTTTACAAAAAAAGTGTGCGTAATTAGAACCACAAAAAAATTGTAATCAAGCAAATAATCGTAACTATGAAAGTTTTCTCCTAGGAGATAATTTTTTCTAAGAAAAAAATGGAAAAAATTCATTATTTCTCAGTTTTCGACCATTATAGTGTAAAAAATAAACACATTTTATTTTCCCATTTCTCCGGTTCCATCTTTTCAGTTATGCATCCATCACTAATTATTATAAGCCAGCAAATATATATATATATATATATATATATATATATATATATATATATATATATATATATATATATATATATATATATATACATATACTAGCTGATACACATATACTAGCTGATTTGGCTGGTGTCGGCTCTGCCCACTTTTTCTAACCCTAACACACAAACACTCAATGACCAAGTTTGTGAGCTTTGGCATCAATAACTTGTGTATGCTCCTAGAAATTAAATAATTAAGATTGGTGGTTTGTGACTACACCCCTCTCCAGCATTTGAACCCCAGTCACCCAATGACCAACTTAAGGCATCTGCTATTAACAGTGTAAAAATGGCAGCAATTTAAATATTCCCCTTAGCTAATCAAAATTCACCTGTTGATTTTCATTATAGGCTCCACCCACTTAACTTAATATTAATCTCAGTCACCCAGTGACCATCTGGGCAAAGTTTGATAACCCTGCCATTAACAGTGTAAGAAGGCCTGCAGTTTACATTTTCCCAATGAAATTTGTTTTTGGCTCTGCCCACTTTTTGTAACCTGGTCACTCAATGACCAAGTATGTGAACTTTCGGGTCCTTGGCATAAAAAAAAACAAATGTGATTGTCTGTTTGTGGTTCCACCCCTTTTCTGAATTTGAAACCCAGTGACCCAATGACCAACTGTACCAGGTTTGAGGCTCGTGCCATTAACATTGCAAGAATGGCAGCGATTTTAATATACTCCTTGAAAATCAACAGGTGAATATTGATTGGCTTTTCTAGGCTCCACCGACTTTTCTGAATATTAATTCCAGTCACCCAGTAACCAACTGTGCAAAGTTTGAGAACCCTGCCATTAACAGTGAAGAAGGGCTACAGTTTACATTTTCCCAGGGAAAGTTCCTGGCATCAAAATTGTGTGAATGGAAGCAGTTTATCCAGCAAAGAAATCTGATTGGCTGTTTGTGGGTCCATCCCTTTTGTGAATTTGAATCCCAGTCACTTAATGACCGACTCTAGCAGGTTGAAGCCTCTGCCATTAATGAATGACAGCAGTTTCAATATTCCCCTTGAAAATCAATAGGTGTATTTTGTTTGGCTGTCATAGGCTCCACCTATTTTTCTTAATATAATCCCAGTCACCCAGTGACCAACTGTGTCAAGTTTGGGAACCCTGCCATTAACAGTGTAAAGGTGGCCACACACGATACAATAAAATGATCCGATTTTACGGCAATTCGATAAAAACGATCGTTTCTCCTGAAAAAAATCAAAAGCTTTTTTTTAATTCAACTGAAAAATCCGATCGGATTTCCAGTTTTCTTCTATTTTAATCGATCCGGAATGCCAGATATTTTTCTTCAATCTTTCTAAAGATTGTATGGTGTGTGTTGGATTGTCAATTTATTAATATACACACCCTAGCAATTTTGTCAGTTTCCAATCATTTTTATCATAATTGGGGAAAAATTTAACATACGTTAAATTGGTACATTGGTCATATTTTTTAAATGTTACAATCAGTCAGAAAAATTGATTGCAATTCTTAAATTGAACAGATATTTAAAAAATTGTATGGTGTGTGGCCATCTTAAGAATGGCTGCAGTTTATATTTGACCAGTGAAACTTGTTTTTGGCTCCGCCCACTTTTTTGTAATATTGACACACAGTCACTCAATGACCAAGTTTGTGAGCTTTCAGGTTCCTGGCATCAAAAATGTGTCAATGGAAACAGTTTATCCAGCAAAGAAATCTGATTGGCTGTTTGTGGCCCCGCCTTTTTAGTGAATTTGGACCCTAGTCACCCAATGACCGACTGTAGCAATTTTGAAGCCTCTGCCATAAACAGTGTAAGAATGGCAGCAGTTTAAATATTCCCCTTGAAAATCGATAGGTAAATTTTGATTGGCTGCTGTAGGATCCACCCACTGAATATTTATCCCAGTCACCCAATGACCAAGTGTGCCAAGTTTGAGAACCCTGCAATTAACAGTCTAAGAATGGCTACAGTTTACATTTTCCCGTTAAAACTGAATGGCTGAAATTTGATTGGCTGTTTTATGCTCCGCCCACTTTTCCTGGATTTGTAACCTCGGTCACCAAGTGACCAACTGTGCCAGGTGTGGGGACTCTGGCTTGATTACTGTGAGAAAGGCAGCCTTTTCCATTTTTTCCATCAACATGAATGAGTGAAATCTGATTTGCTGTTTGTAGCTCCGCCCTGGTAAGCATTGGGGTCGCCAGACCCCCAGAACATATCATCCCTTGTAGTAAGGGATCTGTATACCAAGTTTCATTCAAATCAGTCAAGCCGTTTTCGAGTGATCGCGGCACATGCATACATACATCCGATTTTATATATATATATATATATATATATATATATATATATATATATATATATATATATATATATATATATATATATATATTTATTTATTTTATTTGGGTACTATGAGCAGAGCTGGGACAAGGTCCTCCCAGTGCTGGGCCGAAATTACGCATTAGCGTAATTACGCATCGTAATTCACTACAAATGCACCGTAAGCGTTACGTGTAAGGTTACGTTATTACGCGTAATTAATTACGCGTAGACCGTAGGGTTACGTTTTACGCGTAACAAATTACGCGTAAGACAGTAAACTCCCATTGAAATTACACAGTCTACCGTAATCGCGTAATATTACGCTCCCGTATAATATAAAAAAGCCGCCGACTTTAAGGGTTAATAGCAAAGCCCCCTTAAGTGCTAAGAGCCTCAAATTTGGAGAATATATTAAGGAGATCAGAAGGAATAAGAGGAAAAAATTTTTTTTCAAAAAGACCTTATAGTTTTTGAGAAAATCGATGTTAAAGTTTCAAAGGAAAAATATATACATTTAAAAACCCGCCGACTTTAACGGTTAATAGCAAAGCCTGCTTAAAATTTAGGAACACCAAATTCACAGGGTATATTAAGGGGATCAGTGGGAATAAGAGGAAAACATTTTTTTTCAAAAAGACCTTATAGTTTTTGAGAAAATCGATTTTTAAGTTTCAAGGGCGAAAATGTCTTTTAAATGCGGAAAATGTCAGTTTTTTTTGCACAGGTAACAATAGTGTTTTATTTTCATAGATTCCCCCAAGTGGGAAGAGTTTTACTTACTTCGTTCTGAGTGTGGGAAATATAAAAAAAAACGACGTGGGGTCCCCCCTCCCAGACCTCTTTAACCCCTTGTCCCCCATGCAGACTGGGATAGCCAGAATGCGGAGCACCGGCCGCGTGGGGCTCCGCACCCTGACTATACCAGCCCGCATGGTCCATGGATTGGGGGGTCTCGGAAGGGGAGGGGCAGCCAAGCTTTCCCCTCCCCCTCCGAGCCCTTGTCCAATCCAAGGACAAGGGGCTCTTCTCCACCTCCGATGGGCGGTGGAGGTGGAGGCCGCGATTTCCTGGGGAGGGGTTCATGGTGGCATCTGGGAGTCCCCTTTAAAAAGGGGTCCCCCAGATGCCCACCCCCCTCCCAGGAGAAATGAGTATAGAGGTACTTGTAGTACCCCTTACCCATTTCCTTTAAGAGTTAAAAGTAAATAAACACACAAACACATAGAAAAAGTATTTTAATTGAACAAAAAACATAACCATGAAAAAAGTCCTTTAATATTCTTAATTAACCATTAATACTTACCTGTCCCTTTAAAAGCCAGTTCCCACGCAATATCCTCGGAAATATACTAATCAGTTACAATGTAACAAAGTTATTACAATGTAACAACTTTGTTACATTGTAACTACGCCGCACCCGACGTCACTCACCGCCGCCGCCGCCTCCGCGTCTGTGCTGCAGGACCCGACAGAGCTCTGAGCTATAGCTCAGAGCTCTCTAAGCATCTTTGTATTTGGGCTCCAAGGAGCCCCATTGGTCCTTAGCAGACCAATGGGGTTCCTTCTGATTTGAAGGAACCCCATTGGTCTGCTAAGGACCAATGGGGCTCCTTGGAGCCCAAATACAAAGATGCTTTCGAGAGCTCTGAGCTAATATAGCTCAGAGCTCTGTCGGGTGAAGGGACGCTAAGTCCCCGCCGGCTCCGCTGCCCTCCCCGCCTCTCCCACATGTCACCTATATACATGCTGGCACCCATGGGTGCCAGCATGTATATGAGTGACAGGTGTGGGCGGAGTGGACGGCGGGAGCCGGCGGGGACTAGCGTGTATGCGGCGGCCGGCGGGTGAGCGACGAGTGACGTCGGGTGCGGTGGTGTTACAAAGTAACAAAGTTGTTACATTGTAATAACTTTGTTACATTGTAACTGATTAGTATATTTCCGAGGATATTGCGTGGGAACTGGCTTTTAAAGGGACAGGTAAGTATTAATGGTTAATTAAGAATATTAAAGGACTTTTTTCGTGGTTATGTTTTTTGTTCAATTAAAATACTTTTTCTATGTGTTTGTGTGTTTATTTACTTTTAACTCTTAAAGGAAATGGGTAAGGGGTACTACAAGTACCTCTATACTCATTTCTCCTGGGAGTGGGGTGGGCATCTGGGGGACCCCTTTTTAAAGGGGACTCCCAGATGCCACCATGAACCCCTCCCCAGGAAATCGCGGCCTCCACCTCCACCGCCCATCGGAGGTGGAGAAGAGCCCCTTGTCCTTGGATTGGACAAGGGCTCGGAGGGGGAGGGGAAAGCTTGGCTGCCCCTCCCCTTCCGAGACCCCCCAATCCATGGACCATGCGGGCTGGTATAGTCAGGGTGTGGAGCCCCACGCGGCCGGTGCTCCGCATTCTGGCTATCCCAGTCTGCATGGGGGACAAGGGGTTAAAGAGGTCTGGGAGGGGGGACCCCACGTCGTTTTTTTTTTATATTTCCCACACTCAGAACGAAGTAAGTAAAACTCTTCCCACTTGGGGGAATCTATGAAAATAAAACACTATTGTTACCTGTGCAAAAAAAACTGACATTTTCCGCATTTAAAAGACATTTTCGCCCTTGAAACTTAAAAATCAATTTTCTCAAAAACTATAAGGTCTTTTTGAAAAAAAAAATGTTCCTCTTATTCCCACTGATCCCTTTAATATACCCTGTGAATTTGGTGTTCCTAAATTTTAAGCAGGCTTTGCTATTAACCGTTAAAGTCGGCGGGTTTTTAAATGTATATATTTTTCCTTTGAAACTTTAACATCGATTTTCTCAAAAACTATAAGGTCTTTTTGAAAAATTTTTTTTCCTCTTATTCCTTCTGATCTCCTTAATATATTCTCCAAATTTGAGGCTCTTAGCACTTAAGGGGGCTTTGCTATTAACCCTTAAAGTCGGCGGCTACCTAACATTGATCCATGGGTCAACTTTTCCGCTTGGCAGCATGACCTTACGCATTAATTGCTAGTAGGATTTTACGCGTAAGCCTATAACGTAAAGACCTGAATTACGGTATACTTACGCGTAATTGCGTAAGTGCTATGCGTAATTATAGACATGTACCGAAATTGAATGTCTATGCCGTAAGCGTAATTTCGTAATGCGTAATAGCGTAAAATTACGCGTAATGATCCGTAAGCGTAGCTTTCTCCATTACGACCAGCACTGGGTCCTCCAGCACCCAAGGCTGAGACACCAAAGTGCGCCCCTCCATCCCTCCCACCCCAGCTGTCACACACTGATTGCTATTAGACTAAGAGGGCCACAGGGCCCACAACGTCCCCAACACCTTAACCACTTAAGGACCGCCCCCAGCCGATGGGCGGCGGCAAAGTCCGGGCCCAAACGACCGCAATACGCCCATCGGCGGGGGCGGCTGCGGGAGTGGCTATGCGGCGATCGCGTCATTTGTGACGCGATCAGCCGCCGAGGACTGGCTCCGCCCACCGCTCGCTGTAACCCGCCGGCCGTTCGGAAGCGCCGGCGGGTTACTAGCTGCCCGATCGCCGCACGGAAAGTGTATAATAGGCTTTGTAATGTATACAAAGCCTATTATACTGGCTGCCTCCTGCCCTGGTGGTCCCAGTGTCCGAGGGACCACCAGGGCAGGCTGCAGCCACCCTAGTCTGCACCCAAGCACACTGATTCCCCCCCCCTGCCCCCTGATCGCCCACAGCACCCCTCAGACCCCCCCCCTGCCCACCCCCCAGACCACTGTTTGCACCCAATCACCCCCCTAATCACCCATCAATCACTCCCTGTCACTATCTGTAAACGCTATTTTTTTTTTAGTCCCTAATCTGCCCCCTACTCCCTCCTGATCACCCCCCCACCCCTCAGATTCTCCCCAGACCCCCCCCCCCCTGTACTGTATGCATCTATCCCCCCTGATCACCTGTCAATCACCTGTCAATCACCCGTCAATCACCCGTCAATCACCCCCTGTCACTGCCACCCATCAATCAGCCCCTAACCTGCCCCTTGCGGGCAATCTGATCACCCACCCACACCAATAGATCGCCCGCAGATCCGACATCAGATCACCTCCCAAATGCAGTGTTTACATCTCTTCTCTCCTCTAAACACCCACTAATTACCCATCAATCACCCATCAATCACCCCCTATCACCACCTGTCACTGTTACCCATCAGATTAGACCCTAATCTGCTCCTTGTGGGCACCCAATCACCCGCCCACACGCTCAGATTGCCCTCAGACCCCCCCTTATCAATTAGCCAGTGCAATATTTACATCTGTTATTCCCTGTAATAACCCACTGATCACCTGTCAATCACCCATCAATCACCTCCTGTCACTGCCACCCATCAATCACCCCCTGTCACTGCCACCCATCAATCAGCCCCTAACCTGCCCCTTGCGGGCAATCTGATCACCCACCCACACCAATAGATCGCCCGCAGATCCGACATCAGATCACCTCCCAAATGCAGTGTTTACATCTCTTCTCTCCTCTAAACACCCACTAATTACCCATCAATCACCCATCAATCACCCCCTATCACCACCTGTCATTGTTACCCATCAGATTAGACCCTAATCTGCCCCTTGCCGGCACCCAATCACCCGCCCACACGCTCAGATTGCCCTCAGACCCCCCCTTATCAATTCGCCAGTGCAATATTTACATCTGTTATTCCCTGTAATAACCCACTGATCACCTGTCAATCACCCATCAATCACCCCCTGTCACTGCCACCCATCAATCACCCCCTGTCACTGCCACCCATCAATTAGCCCCTAACCTGCCCCTTGCGGGCAATCTGATCACCCACCCACACCAATAGATCGCCCGCAGATCCGACATCAGATCACCTCCCAAATGCAGTGTTTACATCTCTTCTCTCCTCTAAACACCCACTAATTACCCATCAATCACCCCCTATCACCACCTGTCACTGTTACCCATCAGATTAGACCCTAATCTGCCCCTTGCGGGCACCCAATCACCCGCCCACACGCTCAGATTGCCCTCAGACCCCCCTTATCAATTCGCCAGTGCAATATTTACATCTGTTATTCCCTGTAATAACCCACTGATCACCTGTCAATCACCCATCAATCACCCCCTGTCACTGCCACCCATCAATCACCCCCTGGCACTGCCACCCATCAATCAGCCCCTAACCTGCCCCTTGCGGGCAATCTGATCACCCACCCACACCAATAGATCGCCCGCAGGTCCGACATCAGATCACCTCCCAAGTGCAGTGTTTACATCTCTTCTCTCCTCTAAACACCCACTAATCACCCATCAATCACCCCCTATCACCACCTGTCACTGTTACCCATCAGATTAGACCCTAATCTGCCCCTAGGGCACCCAATCACCCGCCCACACCTCAGAACGCCCTCAGACCCCAGCCCTGATCACCTCGCCAGTGCATTGCTTGCATCTATTTCCCCCCTCTAATCACACCTTGAGACACCCATCAATCACCTCCTGTCACCCCCTAGCACACCTACCCATCAGATCAGGCCCTAATTTGCCCCGTGTGGGCTCCTGATCACTCGGCCAAACCCTCAGATCCCCCTCAGACCCCCTTCCGATCACCTCCCCAGTGCATTGATTGCATCTATTTTTCCCCTCTAACCGCCCCCTGAGACACCCACCAATCACCTCCTGTCACCCCCCTAGCACTCCTATCCATCAGAACAGGCCCAATACATCCTGTCATCTAAGAGGCCACCCTGCTTATGACCGGTTCCACAAAATTTGCCCCCTCATAGACCACCTGTCATCAAAATTTGCAGATGCTTATACCCCTGAACAGTCATTTTGAGGCATTTGTTTTCTAGACTACTCCTCGCGGTTTAGGGCCCCTAAAATGCCAGGGCAGTATAGGAATCCCACAAGTGACCCCATTTTAGAAAGAAGACACCCCAAGGTATTCTGTTAGGTGTATGATGAGTTCATAGAAGATTTTATTTTTTGTCAAAAGTTAGCGGAAATTGGATTTTTATTGTTTTTTTCACAAAGTGTCATTTTTCACTAACTTGTGACAAAAAAAATCTTCTACGAACTCACCATACCCCTAACGGAATACCTTGGGGTGTCTTCTTTCTAAAATGGGGTCACTTGTGGGGTTCCTATACTGCCCTGGCATTTTGGGGCCCTAAACCGTGAGAAGTAGTCTAGAAAACAAATGCCTCAAAATGACCTGTGAATAGGACGTTGGGCCCCTTAGCGCACCTAGGCTGCAAAAAAGTGTCACACATGTGGTATCGCCGTACTCAGAAGAAGTAGTATAATGTGTTTTGGGGTGTATTTTTATACATACCCATGCTGGGTGGGAGAAATCTCTCTGTAAATGGACAATTGTGTGTAAAAAAAATCAAATAATTGTCATTTACAGAGATATTTCTCCCACCCAGCATGGGTATGTGTAAAAATACACCCCAAAACACATTATACTACTTCTCCCGAGTACGGCGATACCACATGTGTGGCACTTTTTTGCACCCTAACTGCGCTAAGGGGCCCAAAGTCCAATGAGTACCTTTAGGATTTCACAGGTCATTTTGCGACATTTGGTTTCAAGACTACTCCTCACGGTTTAGGGCCCCTAAAATGCCAGGGCAGTATAGGAATCCCACAAATGACCCCATTTTAGAAAGAAGACACCCCAAGGTATTCCGTTAGGAGTACGGTGAGTTCATAGAAGATTTTATTTTTTGTCACAAGTTAGCGGAAAATAACACTTTGTGAAAAAAAAAAATTAAAATCAATTTCTGCTAACTTGTGACAAAAAAAATACACCCCAAAACACATTATACTACTTCTCCTGAGTACGGCAATACCACATGTGTGGCACTTTTTTGAAGCCTAACTGCGCTAAGGGGCCCAAAGTCCAATGAGCATCTTTAGGCTTTACAGGGGTGCTTACAATTAGGCACCCCCCAAAATGCCAGGACAGTGAACACACCCCACAAATGACCCCATTTTGGAAAGTAGACACTTCAAGGTATTCAGAGAGGAGCATAGTGAGTCCGTGGCAGATTTCATTTTTTTTTGTCGCAAGTTAGAAGAAATGGAAACTTTTTTTTTCTTTTTTGTCAGAAAGTGTCATTTTCCGCTAACTTGTGACAAAAAATAAAATCTTCTATGAACGCACCATGCCTCTCACTGAATACTTTGGGATGTCTTCTTTCCAAAATGGGGTCATTTGGGGGGTATTTGTACTTTCCTGGAATTTTAGCCCCTCATGAAACCTGACAGGTGCGCAGAAAAGTCAGAGATGCTTGAAAATGGGAAAATTCACTTTTGGCACCATAGTTTGTAAACGCTATAACTTTTACCCAATCCAATAAATATACACTGAATGGTTTTTTTTTATCAAAGACATGTAGCAGAAGAATAACTTTCGCGCTCAAATGTATAGGAAATTTTACTTTATTTGAAAAATGTCAGCACAGAAAGTTAAAAAAAATCATTTTTTTGCCAAAATTCATGTCTTTTTTGCTGAATATAATAAAAAGTAAAAATCGCAGGAGCAATCAAATAGCACCAAAAGAAAGCTGTATTAGTGACAAGAAAAGGAGGTAAAATTCATTTAGGTGGTAGGTTGTATGAGCGAGCAATAAACCGTGAAAGCTGCAGTGGTCTGAATGGAGAAAAAGGCTCTGGTCCTTAAGGGGCGAAAAGACTGTGGTCCTGAAGTGGTTAATATCTAGTTATCTGGCTTGCAGTCACTGCTATGTATCCCCTTTTCTTATTTATTTCTGCTTGAAACACAATTAGGAATGACAGCTGAATGAATTGTGCGCCCCCTCCTACACTGCGCGCTGAGGCTGGAGCCTCTCTAGCCTATGCCTCGGCCCAGCCCTGACTATGAGGGAGTGTGGGAGGGAAATTGTTAAAAGGAACCTAAACTTAGAAGGATGAGGATTTTTCCTTTTAAAATAATACCAGTTCCCTGACTCTCCTGCTGATCCTGTGTCTGAAATACTTTTAGCCACAGACCCTCAACAAGCCTCAACAAGCATGCAGAGCCCTCTCACTATGCAATATTCTGTTTGACTTTCTTTATCACCTATTTTCATGACCCGGTTTATACACCTATATGTAGACCTACCAAGCCACCACCATACACCACACATTATAAGAGGACTCTAGGTCCCATATCCTTAGGGAGCACCATGTAGACCCTATACGGCACTTAGTTTACCAACGAGTCACATCCCATGTGGTCGCGACACTATATATCTTACGCATCTACCCACTTCAATTCTATTATGCACCATAATTGCCCCATTAGCATTAAATTGTGATGTATTGCATTTTTTGTCAATATCACTACACACAGCAGACTGATTATACTCTTTTGGTTTATCTCTGTCATTTTCAGTGTATTGCTCCTTTTGTGTATTGCCTGATGAAGCGGGATTGCCCGTGAAACGCGTTGCCAATTTTTATAGGAGTATGTATGAATAAATGATTGCTTCCAGAATCGACAAGCATCGTGTCTGTTTCAAGTAGCTGGTCCACCACCGCCTACTTACCGTTTTTAAAAATTGTATTCCTTTTTATCCTATTGGCGCCTCTGTACATTTCTACTATGCAGATCAGGTGCTCTGACTGAAGTCAGACTGGATTAGCTGCATGCTTGTTTCAGGTGTGTGATTTAGCCACTGCTGGAGCCAAAGAGATCAACAGGACTGCCGGACCACTGGTATTGTTTAAAAAGAAACATATCCCTCTCAGGCTACTTACACACCAGGACGTTACAGGCGCACGTTAGTGCAGCCTGTAACGCAGCCCACCGCACAGCAATACACAGTCAATGAGGCTGTTCACACTGCCCACGTTGCGTTACACAGTAACGCTGCACGTTCGGGCAAAGTGCAGCGTACTGTGCGTTCTGAGCGGCTTAAGCCGCGTTAGACTGTTTGCACATGCTCAGTGGGGGGCGAGAGGAGGCGGGGAGATGCCGCTACAGTAGCCGCACACATGGCTACTTAATATGCACTGCACTGGCGGCTGCTGTTTGGCCGACGGGACCACGTGATGCGGAGTGTCTCACTCCGCATCACGACTCACGAGGTCCCGCCGGCCATTTAGTGCCACTCTGGTAGACCTTAAGTGGATAGAGCCGCCTAACGCGGCTCACTCTAACGTCCTCTCCCGCACCACCATGCGTTGCGTTAGGGGCATGTTATGCGACCTTAACGTCCCCTCTAACGCAACGTCCTGGTGTGTAAGTAGCCTAAGTTTAGGTTCCATTTAAGCCAAAGAGCAGCCCAGCCTTAGGGCCATACTGTTATCTCATCTGGTTAGCTATATATCATTTGATCATATTTTTTAAACAACAGTTTCCACTGCAAAAGCCTAAAGGTGGCCACACACCATACATTTTTTTAAATGTCTGTTCAATTTAAGAATTGCAATCAATTTTTCTGACTGATTGTAACATTTAAAAAATATGACCAATGTACCACACACGTATGTTCAATTTTTTCCTCAATTATGATAAAAATGGATACTCTGACAGTATTGCTAGGGTGTGTATATTAATAAATTGTCAATCTAATACACACCATACAATCTTTAGAAAGATTGAAGAAAAATATCTGGCATTCCGATCGATCAAAAATCGAAGAAAATGGGAAATCTGATCTGATTTTTCAGTCGAATGAAAAAAAAAAAAAAAAAGCTTTCGATTTTTTGGGGAGATACGATCGTTTTTATCAAATTACCGTAAAATCGGATCATTTTATTGTATCGTGTGTGGCCACCTTTGGATTTAGCATAGAAGAACAGTTTAATTTATAAATCAACAGAAGCATGGAATTACAGTGAAACCTTTACCAGACTATTTTTTAAAAATTGCTAAAACTAGCCAGGATGTTTCTGACATTTTTATTAGCCCAATTCCAAGCTGCACGGAATCTGCATTAAATTTGCATGCAAGCTGGAAATTATTAATATCTCCTTGACCTTCTCTAGTCTGGATGTATCGCTCGCTGCTTGTTTTTGAATAAATGTGTCATGGTATTAAAGCAATGAAAGCAGGCAGGGTACGGTCAGATTCAATTCACAAAATCGCCTGCGTTGAGAAGATAATATATATATATATATATATATATATATATATATATATATATATATATATATATATATATATATATATATATATATACACATATATGTATAGACGTTTAATAAAAAAAATACAATTTACATTAATACAAAAACAAGACCTTGCAACACCAATCAGATGCCACCAACAGAAAGCTCTGTTGGTGGCAAGAAAAGGAGGCAAGATTACTTTGGGTGGTAAGTTGTATGGCCGTGCAATCAACCATTAAAGCTGTGAAGTGCCAAATTGTAAAAAGAAAAATCACCTGGTCACTAGGGGGGTTTAAACCTGTGGTCCTCAACTGGTTAAATACATTGGCAGTGTGGCGCGCATGCATGGAATGACCCAAATATGATGGGCAACCCCAGGGACATACTTCCTGTCCAGCAGGGAGTACATTTGTGGTTAGGGGCGTTAAAGGGTGTACGGCACTATGCATATGACCCTGTCAACACACTCTGCCGCAAGGTCTTATGAATGACGATTTGTGTATTGTGATGTGAATACATGCAAACAGGTCACACAGCACAGTAGGAGTACAAGGTAATGCTTAGTCAGTCATTAGATGGGAGACTACGCACATGGAGATTAGGCAAGTCGAGTTCACTCAGATCCATAGGATGGGTGTACGGTAATGGTGGTGCAAACAGGTAGGAGACATAAGGAGGAGTACCCTGCCCGAAGGCTTACAATCTAGAGGTAGAGGTAGGGACACAAAAGGGTGGGACCAGAGTTCAGCTGACGGTTTAGAGCACTAGTGAGGGGGGTAGGCCAGAGTGAAAAGGTGAGTTCTGAGGGTTTTTTGAAGATGTTGAAGGAGGGGGAAACCCTAATGGGGGGAGGTATGGAGTTCAATAGTGTTGAAGCAGCTCTTGAGAAGTCCTGGAGGCGTGTATGGGATTGCGTGATGCGGGAGGCAGTCAGGCAAAGTAAATTGGAGGAGCGGAGTGAGCGGCTAGGTGGGTACCTCTAGGTGAGATTGGAAATGTAGGCTGGGCATTTTTTGTGGACAGATTTGTAGGCCAGACGCAGTATCTTGAATCTGATTCTGGACGGGATATGAAACCAGTGGAGTGATTCACAGAGGTGAGCCGCCATGGTGGAGCGTTGGAAGAAGTGGATAATTCTGGCTGCCGCATTCATGATGGACTGCAGTTGGGCAATTCAGCTCATAGGGAGACCAGACAGAAGGGCATTGCAGTAGTCAAGGCTGGAAATTATGAGGGCATGGATGAGGAGTTTGGTGGTGACAGAGGTCAGGAAAGGGTGAATCTTACAGATGTTACAGAGGTGGAAGTTGCAGGACTTTGTGAAGTTTTGGATGTGGGGGGTGAAGGAGAGTGCAGAGTCCAGGTTGACACCCAGACAGCGGGCTTGAGAGGTAGGATGAATGGTAGTGTGGTTAACAGTGACATTCACATCTGGGAGGGTCAGGGAATAGGGACCAGAGTCTCTTTTGTGTATTTGGTACTGCCATATATGATCTATGATGTCGATACCCATCTGTGGGAAATTCTCTCAAGCCCAAACATGAAGAAATGAAATTTCTCCAGTGTTAAAAGAAAGCAAAAAAAAAACAAAACATTTTTGTATAGGGAGGGTGAGTTAGAAGCCCCTGGATCCTCCAGATTCTTCCCCGCCCCTCTTCTCCTCACCGTTCCAGCACTGTGAGACCCCTGAAGCCCATCAACATTGGACAAATGGCTCACACCTATGCACCAGCATGGAGCCGAACAGGCTCGGATACTGCACAGGCGCAAGCCATCCTGCAGAGTGCAGTCATGCTCGTTCTCGTTCCAGAGCATGGCTACGGGCTTTGTGGTCCAAGCACTGGAATGGCGGGATGAAGGGAGCTACTGGAATATGTAAATTGTTCTTTTTTTCAACCTCAGAGGTTTGTTTTACAGCAAAAGAAAACTCCATGGAAGCCTCAGGGAAAGGAAATAAAAGAAAATCTCTGCAAAACAGATGCAAAAAAGCACCCAGTACAATATTTAAACCTTCACCCCACAGTCCAAAAGTACATTTAAAAAAATCCTACATCTGGGTTTTACAGAATATTTGTAATTAGCTAATAAGGGGTGCCACCGAGAACTTATACCGAACTAGGAAAACATTTGTGCCAGGGATTTAAGAATGCTGTCTTTTTAAATATATCATGCTTACCAATGACAAAAATAAAAAAGAACAAGTAGTGTGCTCTGCTGTGTTAGTAACCTTGGTCAGAAATGCTCAGTGTCATCTTTCTTTTTATGTTAGACTTTGACAGATCATAAAGCAAGTACTTTGAAAAGTGAGCTTGTCCAGAAACATGTGATGGTTAGCCGGCCAGTGAACCAGCAATTACTCTGACAAGTCAACCAGGATTCGAGGAAGCTACAAAAGGGGCATTAAAGAGGAACCGAATATAGTGCATCATTAAGAAATTTTTCTTGTGCGTTTCAAAGTAAGCAAAAAACAACAATTGGTCTCCCAGATTGCACTGGGAGAAGGATTTGTGACATCATAGCCTAGGCTAAACATCACTGGGAGAGCGGTGGTACATACCAATAAAAAGCAATATAGTAGGTTTCTGATGCTGAAACAAGAATTTAATGTAAAATTAGGTTTCCTGAATAATGTACCGTATATACTCGGATATAAGTCGACTTCGTGTATAAGTCGACCCCACTATTTGACCCTCTTAAGCTGGAATTTTTTAATAACTCAAGTATAAGTCTATCTAGCAAAGTTAATGGCTGCACAGTAGACTTGAAGCCTTGCACAAGACATAATGAAAACATAGAGAAATGCAAACTGTATGTATTAAGAGAGTTTAGCCTGTCTAATCCCTACTCATCTGTGTCTAATAACAAGTTGTAATTTGATCTCTTCTCTGTGTCACCTGACAAGGCAGATAAACTCATTTGAAAGCACAGGATGTTAACAATATGCCTGCTTCCATGAAAGCAGGAAGTAGACACACTACAGCTGATACAAATTCTGCAATTCATCTGCAAACAAAAGGCATTTTTCTTTTAAAGGATATCATGCTATTGCATATCTTTTAGAGCAGAGAGAAAGATCTGAGATCAGGTCCGCTTTAAACAATAAACCCTTCCCAGAGCCCCAGCAGCCAGCATCTCTCTATCCCTCCCCACAGTGCTAAATCACCTGCAACACACTGAAAATCCCCCCTCCCTCCCAGCACAACTCTGTAATGTTATGCGCTGGGAAGGCAGCTTCTTTCTGTCCCCTTCCCCGCAATGCTAAACTATTTTGTGCTTCCATCCTCTCTCCCCCCCTCTGTGCGATCACAGTGAGCACTGCAGCAGAAGCCAACACTTACAGTTCGATTGCCAGCGCTGAATCCTCTATACACTCTCCATTCATGCCGATCTCTGTCCAATAGTACAGCTCCGGTTCCTGATGTCATGTGACTTCATGTGTCATGTGACATCGGGAGTCGCGCTGTACTATTGGACAGAGAGCGGAAAGGAGGGAGTATAGAGGATACCGCACTGGCAATGAAGCTTAATCGCCGGTGTCCTGTCATGAAAAGCTGCTTGCATCAGGGATAGGCAGGTCAGGACAGTGATCGGTGGCTGGAACAGAAGGATTTTTAGAGCGGCTTCTACTCCCGCAGCAGTTGTAGGAGCCGCTCTAAATCCCTCCGTTCTAGCCACCGATCACTGTCCTCACCTGCCTATCCCTGATGCAAGCAGCTTTTCATGACAGGACACCGGCGATTTAATCTCCGCCCCCCGCCATTCTCATCATTGTCCCATGCCCATCTAATTGCTGCTCCTCCCTGAAGTGTCAGCACATACAGCGAGTGCCAGGGAGAGAGCTGTATTATTCATTTTAATGGGGAAAAGTGAGCGGCTCCTACCCCGGCAGCCGCCGGAGCATCACATGCTCAGCGGGGACCAGCATTCTCAGCTGCCGCCTGAGAGAATAAGTAATGAGCGGGGGTTAGTCCATTCTCCTGCTTGCAGGGGGGCACAGCATTGTGGCATCTAGGAATCATAGAGCAGGGGGATAAAATCCGGTTGGCTGGCAGCACTAGTGGGATCATACTGCAGCAGATGCAGAGCAGAGGGGTCAATTGATACTCAGCTACAAGTCAGAAATTTAGGTCTGACGCGAGTATAAGTCGACCCCCCTACTTTACAAAAGTAGATCAGACCTAAATTTCTCGACTTATAGCCGAGTATATACGGTATTTCATTCTTCTATATGTAATTGCAGTGCCTTTTAAACAATTTGTACCCCTGGGTTTTCTAAGAAAATTAAAAAGAAAACAGCTCCTGAAAGACTTTTGCCTATCTGTTTTTTTTTTTTTTTGTCCACGTTCACAGGAACTTCAATGCCTTTCATTCCACAATCAAACTGAATCTGAGCTACTCTCACAGGGATTTATTTGATTTATATGGTGACACCACCATATAAATCAGAGAGAACAGCTTACAAACGTCCGTGTACCGCAAACCGAAGGATCGTCCCACATACCTCAGGTATGACAGTTTCCACACCAAACATATAAAGAATTCCATAATTTACAGACAGGCAATAAGATGCAACCGGATCTGTTCTGACAGGGATGAAAGAGAAACACCTGGGTTACCTAAAGAAGAATTTCATTAAACAGGGATACAATCATCTAATGGCTGAGACCCAAATCAAGAAAGCTAACAACATCCCTAGGACTCCGCTCCTGGAGTACAAGCAGAACCAGGAAGAGAGCCGTGTCCCACTGGCAGTCACCTACAACCCACGCCTGGAAATCTTAAGAAAGATTGCAAAAGAACCTTCATCCTGTTCTACACAAAGATCAGAGACTGAAAAAGATATTCCCTGAACCTCCCCTCCTAGCGTTCAGACAGCCACCCAATCTTAAGCAGATGATCGTCAGGAGTGCCTTAAATAGGCAAGAACAGAATGGAACATTCCCCTGCCGAAGGAAAAGGTGTGGGACCTGTAAACACATCCATTCCATAGACAGGATACTAATACCAGGTACACAACAGGAATACAAAGTACAATGTACCTTTTCCTGCGACTCATTTAATGTGGTATACCTGATCATGTGTGCAAAATGCCCCAAATGAATTTATGTGGGAGAAACAAGCCAACCACTGCGTGATCGCATGACACACCACAGGATCACTATTAACAGCAAAAAAAAGTATATTACAAAATATACTGATCTCCCAATACCAACACACTTTTGTTTACCCGGACACAGTTTACACGATTTTCGCGTCACTGTATTAATGGGTGGCTTTAAATTGGAAAACATGAGACTAACACAAGAAACAAAGTTTATACATTGGTTCAACACAGTAGAAGATGGTTTAAACAAGGACTTTTGTGCTGGTACAATGGGTTTTAAATGCCACAATTTTTTTATTTTTCTATCTTTTCATTCATTTTTTGTGCCATATGCTGTGTAAGATGGTGTTTACTGTCACTATTAATTTCATTTGCTTTCATGTGCTGGTTTCAAATGCCCAAACTAGAAAGAAGACCGGGTCTCGACCTGGATTTAAGGCCTGTTTGGCCAATTTTATTGTATCACAGTGCAAACCAGCACAACGTTTCGACCAAATGGGTCTTTCTCAAGTGCTTACAGACTTCATGTGCAAAGACCATACATATAGACAGATTAAAACACACCCCTGCAGGGGCGGGCACATTACTTAAAGAGACAGACCATTGTATTCACACTTCATAGGAAACACTTTAAATTACACCCACCCCCAAATCTCCCTGCTACGTAGGAAAAGCAAATGGATATATGATTTGGGCACTCTTGCGCCAAATGGCATGAATGAGGCCTATAATTTAAAGTGTTTCCTATGAAGTGTGAATACAATGATCTGTCTCTTTAAGTAATGTGCCCGCCCCTGCAGGGGTGTGTTTTAATCTGTCTATATGTATGGTCTTTGCACATGAAGTCTGTAAGCACTTGAGAAAGACCCATTTGGTCGAAACGTTGTGCTGGTTTGCACTGTGATACAATAAAATTGGCCAAACAGGCCTTAAATCCAGGTCGAGACCCGGTCTTCTTTCTAGTTTGGACTGTTGCTGCACCTTAGGTGGATACGGGTGTGACTGGTTGACTCCCTGGTATGAATACTTATTGGGGTTGAAGTATTAAGGTACTCTTTATTGCTCTGGTTTCAAATGCCACAATTCTCTTTAGCTTAGAATTAATGGTGCATGTAATCAGCCCAGTTACAATTTGAACTCAGAATTTACGATGTCTCCCCATCACCAGAGTCTACTTTATGTTATGTTGAGGGAATTGTTGATCTTATCAATTTAGCCAGGATGCCTGGGAAAGCTTCCCGAGTAACAGTTAAGGAATCTAATTACATTTATGTTTGCTAAAGAATGTTTCTCCTCTGTATATCAGTGTATATAAGCTGTGGTTTTCAGTTTTGGTCAGGAACCAGTCCGACAAAGGCTTTTTATAAGCCAAAAGCTCACCGTTTACTCATCTCTAAGTTAGCCAATAAATGGTATCATCCTGATTCAAAACTCCTTGTCCTTTTTCTTAAAATACTAAACAACTGTGGTCTAAGCAGGACCAGGGATGAGCTCCGGATAAGATTCGAATTCATTCGGATTTCATGCTCTAATTAGTGCATCTGAGCGGGTGTGTGCGGGGGGTGGTTAAACTCACCCAGCAGCCTTCTTCTTTAACCCGTCCCACGCTGCATTCCAAGCCGTGTCACGTGACTACTACGCTTCCTCCTTCGGGAGGAGGAAGGAAGTGTTTGTAGTCACGTGATGCGGCATGAGACAGGTTAAAGAAAAAGGCTGCTGGGTAAGTTTACCCCCCCCCCCTTGCACACACCCGCTCAGATGCACTAATTAGGAGGATGAGAACTGAATTTTATCTGGAGCTCATCCCTGATCAGGACAAATATATCAGAAAACTTAAATGTATTGTAACACAGCAACATTTTCATTGATGTTATAACTTTATACATTCGACATATCTAAACATTTACTTTATGTATTGGCATATACTGTAGTTTAGTGCTGTGCTGTGCTGATTAATAGGAAAGGCAACTGGCTTATCAATCTTTAGGGCTTGTTCACACTAAGAGTGATTTCACTCTTTAACTACTTTGGCCTTTTGGACGTATAATATACGTCCAAAGGGCCGCATGTGCGCTCCCGCGGCAGATCATGCACGTGCACGCATGCTCCCGGCCCGCGGTTTGTTAGCTAGGGAATCAGTGAATCGGGACATGGTGCCCGAACACTGATCCCTTTCCCCAGCAGAAAGCCTCGCTCTTTCTGCCTCCTACCTCCCCCCTACGCCCCTCTAAGCGTACTTGTTACGCTTAGAGATACATAATGTAAACAACCTCATCATTGTCATCTTGTGGCCAAATAGTAAAGCTACATCTACATTTAAAAAATAAATAAACACATTTACATTAAAAAATTACTATTTACATCCCACCCTCCCAAAAATACCAAAAGAAAATGTTTCATAAAAAAAAAAAATTACAATAAAAAAACAAACAAACACGTAAATATTTACCTAAGGGTTTAAACTTTTTAAATATCCATGTAAAAAAGAAATATTGCTATTTTTTTTTCATTATAAGCTTGTAAATAGTGATGGATGCAAAACGGAAAAAATGCACTTTTATTTCCAAATAAAATATTGTCGCCATACATTGTGATAGGGACATAATTTAAATGGTGTAATGCCCTGGACTATTAGGCAAATACAATACGTGGGTTTTAATTATGGAGGCATGTATTATTTTAAAACTATAATGGCCGAAAACTGATAAATAATGAATTTTTTTCCATTTTTTTTCTTATTCTTCCTGTTAAAATGCATTTACAGTAAAGTAGCTCTTAGCAAAATGTACCACCCAAACAAAGCCTAATTGGTGGCGGAAAAAAAACAAGACATAGATCAGCTCATTGTGATAAGTAGTGATAAAGTTATAGGTGAATGAATGGTAGGTGAATGGATGGGAGGTGAAAATTGCTTGGATGCATAAAGTGAAACACGACTGAGGGCTGAAGTGGTTAAAGAAAACCTGAACTGAACATTAAAAGTCAAAATAAGCATACACAAGTCATACTTACTTTCCATGTGGTCTACTCTTCAGTGTCTTTCTCCTCTCCCGCGTCCTATGTGTTCACTGTGATCAAGGGAATTTTCCGTCCTCCATTTTGAAAATGGCCATTACCCCATAACAGCTTCCTGGTCAGCACACAGTTAAACTGTAACATCGCCCACTTGAGCCATAGGGAAACATGGACATTACCTGGTACATCAGTTTTCCTCTCAGCAATAACTGACAGCAACTGATATTTTACTAACAGCAACTGATATATTTCAGATCTGACAAAATATTGTCAGAACTGGAAGGGATTATTGTCAGAAGAAAATGGTGAGCCTCTGAGAGGAACTGATGGCAAGGTCACTCTGTAATGTTCATTTGAAGTTACCTCATGTGTTTATTTTAAATATTTTTACTCAGTACAGGTTCTCTTTAAGCACTGGCGATTTTAAAAATCGCCTTAAAAGCGCTACTGCAATGGTCGCTTATGTGAGTGTCCACACATAAGCGACCAGCTCTCTATTGAATTGCAAACGCGGCTCCTGCACCATTTTCTGAGCATTTGTGTTCAACAGAAAGTATCGGGAAATCGCAAAGCGATTGAAAAAGCTTTGAATTGTGATTTCCCGAGCGCTTTAATGAATAAATACATTGTATTTATTCATTTCTGGGTGAAAGAGTTCACTTCCTGACTGACGTCAGGCAGTGGGAAAATGAATGGCTGAGCAAAAGCGCTTAGAAAAGCGAAGTGAAAAGCGCTTTTAAAGGCGCTCACCAAATTGCCAGCACTTGCGATAGCGCTGGTGATTTGTAATGTGAACAAGGCATCAATTTGTATTCATACAACATAGCATGCTTATGCATGTACAGAATGACTGATTTTTTTTTTTGGTTTTTTTTAGAAACTCCGTAGCTTTAGCATAAGACAGGCTAAAGAATAATGTGAAGCAAATTTTCTAGAACTCTCCAAGTTTAATTAAATGTTTTATCACAGGTTTTGGAGGCTTGCAAACAATGCGCAGATTACTTGGATACATGCTTGTTGCTGAAAGATCTAGTTATTATTCATTGATTGTGATGATTATGTTTCCCATTGAGCAGGAGGATCATCTACAAAGCAACCTAGGATGGTGCCTGGGGACTAGTGGCGCTCATAGGGCCCAACTAGCACTTCCTCTGACCCCAGTAGGTTGATAGTTTTTAATACATGGGCTGAAAAATTGAAAAAAAATTGTTTTGGGGGATGAGGGAAGAAATCAAAGCGCCCAGAAGAAACCTATGTAGTCACGGGGGAGAAATTGCTGAGATTCAAACCAGGGATGCCAGCACTTTAAGGCAAAAGTGCTAGCCATACAAATAATCAATCTTGACAAACTGATTCAGACTTCAAATATCAATACACGGGTCTCCTGGAGTGTAATGCTTTCTTAATACACTGCAAAAAAACAGTATGTCAGAGTTCTACTGATGAGTCAATATTAACCATTTGTCTATCCCCATGAAGCCAGTTGTAACTGTGGTTTGAAAGTGAAACCACATACACTAACAATAGAAAATGATTGAGAGATGAAACATTCTGTGCTGATCCCTGGCTGACCTGGTTCTCCCTGGATTTTCACATTTGATTTGTAGAGTCTACTACTGAGACGATCCAGCCTCTCTGCAACCTTCCTCCATACAAATCAGAGTCACATTTCATTGGTCAAGTAAGTTTATCCGATTTGACTTGATTCACGGAACCCAGACAATATAACATCCAGAGGGCATACAATGGTTAACAGTATCTGCAGCATTCATTTTACAAGTATACTGTTCTGTGTTTTATTGCTACATATTCCAGCAGTTGCAGCAATACTGTTAGTGATGGAGGGATTCTGTAACTTGGTAAGCATATCCTACTGAATTCTGACAGGTGTTTTGGAACAAAAAATCACAATAACTACAAAATTTGTTTTCTTTTCTTAGGCCTGGTTCACATCATAAATCACCAGTTTTAGCACCTTTTTGTAAAGCGCTTTTCATGCAAAAGAATAAATACAATGTATTGATTCTTAAAAACGCTCGGGAAATCGCTATACAAAACGCTTTCTCAAGTGCTTAGCAATTTCCCTATACCTTCCATTCAGCCAAAACGCTCAGAAAATGGTACAGGCAGCGCTTTGGTCAGCGGAAAGCAATCAAAACACGCAGATGTGAACACTCTCATAGGGAATCATTGCACGAGCGCTTTTAGGGCAATTTTCAAAATCGCCGGCGCTTAAAAAAAAAAAAAAAATTAACATAAAAGAGACACACATCATATAGTTATTGCTACAGATCTCTGAATAAATGTATTCCACCAAGCAGACAGACTTAGAAGAATGAAGGATTATGCCTAAATCCCATTCAAGGAAACTGAAATTGAGGGGAGTATCAAGGGTGACATAAAAACAAGGAACACCAAGAGCCCCAATATTGTAATATGTACTGGTAAATGGTTACTAGATAGAGTAAATATTAATACTCACAAACCAGGGTTACCATTAGGCAACCACTGTAAAGGCAGGTGGGGAGATTTTCCTGACCCCACTCAGGAATAAGAATTCGCTCTCTGTAGATGAGAAAAAGGGGGTTCAACCCTCCACCCAGGGTGGACTCAATATTATGCAGGAGAACAGAGGCGCCAAAAGGATAAAAGGAAGCTAAATGAGATTAAAAACGACTACAGTCGTTGTGTGTCTACTTGGAGGAGGTAAGTCCACCACTACCTCCTCTATTTACCAAGAATTTGGTTTTTAAGCTCATTTAGCTTCATTTTATCCTTTTGGCGCCTCTGTTCTCCTGCATAATCAAAGGTGACATGACTGACTTCCTTGTAAATACTTCTTGCTTGACTGCTGTACTGATCTAATACCTTCTAAGCCACTGACACACAGCAGGTACAGTATACTAATCATGTGTTCTGAGTCAGTGGGACTCCTGTAACTTCATACTCCTTGCAGCCAAATACAATGGCATAGCTACAGAGTAATGGGCCCCAGTACAAATTGCAGACTGTGGCTCCCCAGCACTATGTGTAATCAGGGACGGTGCAAGACTTTTTGCTGCCTGAGGCAATCTTGTGAGGATGCGCCCCTTTCCCTCAATTTGGAATGATTGCACAGCACCAACAATTTACTCTGCTTCATTTAATGTTCTCACATGACATGCGGCAGCTCAACATAATAGCACGCTGGCTGGCTGTGGGTCTGTGACAAACACACTGCTCATCCTCAACTACTCCATTCCTCCTCAGGAAGGTACACACAGTAAAGAAAATGCTGCCCCTGAAATCTCTGCGCCTGGTGCAAATGTTTCACCTTGCTTCATGAGAGAACCGGCCCTGTGTGCAATAATCATATGACATAGACCAGCAAAATAAACTTTCCAAGGACACCCGATGTGTAAGAGAGGTGTAAGACAAGGAAAAGGAATGGTTTACTAATGATTAACACTATTCCAAGCACATATAGATGTGTTCATTATCATGACAGTACCAATAGTACTGTGATGATACTTGTGGTACCAAACTAATGCACTGGCCTCATTTGGCCCCCTTAGGTCTAGGGGTCGTGATGGGACCACAAGCTCTGCATCCCCTATTGCTACGCCACTGGCCTAATAGCCACCACAACAGCCAGGCATATCACACTTTTATAATGGGTTAGCAATACAGCAATGACTTACTTAATGTCAGACACCCTCTAAGTGTATCATCATTTAAAACAATCATTCTATTGGCTTTAATAGTACGTTATAATGTACATTATAAAAGATCATGTTATAATTTAATGAACAACCAGAGAGTGAGATCTTCATAGGAGCTAATCATCAGGCATGTTTATTTCTTTCTATTTTGGTATACTAGAATATACCGTACATCCACTGTCCTTCTTGGAAGTAGTTCCATGCATATTCCTACAGAGCTACTACCGGTTTGCTTATTTGTTAGAAAACTAATTGGCAGGGGCAAAAAAAAAAAAAAATCTAGCAGCAGTTTATTGGGAGACATATATAAACGCCAGATGCATGTTCGCGGAATATTACACATCTGCACTGTGCCAGATACTAATATAATCACCAAAAGCTTTTGAGTTATTAAAGCGAACCAAGCACCATTTTTAGCACCCAAAAATGCATATTAACAATGTGGCTCATTACAAAACAAAATTCCATTCTACCTCTTCTTTTTACAGTTAAATGTTTGTTAGAGGCTTTTATTGCTCTACTTTATCAGCCTGCCATACACAGAAAGGACGGCCAGCTAAAGATTGCTTTAATTAGCAGTAGCAATGAGCAAACAAAAACTTTCATCTGTGGGGGGGGGGGGGCTGTACTTCAAACACTTTAGAGAGTCATGCTTGATTAAATTCACACCTTCTCCTGGATAAACAAGGGCAGGGAGAAGGGGAGGAGGAAATGGCAACTCCTACAGCTATAACAGACCAGGACAGACTGCAGAAAAAGAAAGCTGCATGGATCCCTTTAAGCAACGCATTTTAAAAAAAAAGATCTTGTTTACCATACTATTAGAGCACACCACATGATTTTTATACTAATAATGCCAGAATTACTATGCTAATAAGAGGTGTCTTTTTTGAAGTTAAGGAATTGCTGGTCTGCCTATTATTATTATTTTTTATGTATATAGCGCCAACATGTTCCGTAGCGCTGTACATAGTACAAACAAATAATGGGGAACAAATATACATAAGAAATACAAGACACTGTACAGTCATGACATTGAATAGAATTAGAAATACAAATACATACATAGTTGATGTGTAGTTGGTACATGTACATATGTTAAAATTACAGCAATATGAGAAACACTAGGAGGAGGTCCCTGCCCTTGCGAGCTTACAATCTAGAGGGTAGTGGTGAGGAAACAAAAGGGAAGGAAACACAAGGATTAGTGGGTGAGCCAGTGTGCCTTCAGTGCTGCCTATAGCAAATTATAGGCTTGTCTGAACTGGTGTGTTTTCAGAGTACGTTTGAAGGTTTCCAGACTTGTGGCATGACGAACTGGCTGAGGGAGAGAGTTCCAAAGGAAAGGGATAGCCCGTGAGAAGTCTTGGATGCGAGATTGAGAGGAGGTGACTAGGCTGGAGGACAAAAGGGTCTCCTGTGAGGAACGGAGGGTCCGGGCGGGGAGGTATCTGGAGATTAAAGAGGAAATGTATGGAGGCGATAGCTTGTGTAGAGCTTTGAATGCAAGTCTGAGAAGGTTAAACTGGATCCTTTGGGCAACTGGTAACCAATGGAGGGATTGGCAGAGATGGGCTGTCTCAAAGGATCTAGAAGAGAGGTGGATGAGACGGGCCGCAGAGTTTAGTAGGGATTGGAGAGGTGCCAGTCTGCTTTTTGGTAGACCACAGAGTAGGGTGTTGCAGTAGTCAAGACGGGAGATTATTAGGGCATGCACAAGCATTTTAGTTGCTTCTTGTGAAAGGAAGGGACGGATTCTGGAAATGTTTTTGAGGTGGAAGTAGCAGGAGGTCGTTAAAGTGTTATGGCCCATACTCACGAGGGACTTTTGTCGCCTCAACACGCGGCGCGCGCGTGTTGCGGCGACAGGTCGCCCGTGAGTATGGGCCGTTGCACGCGCGCGCACCCCGAACTGTCGCCCGTCGCTCTTGTCGCCATGCGATTGAAAGTTTCAATCGCATGGCAACAGTCGCCGCCGCACCTCCGCCGCAACTGTCGCTAGTCCGCGTGAGTACGCGGACTAGCGACAGCAACCTCCATAGAGGTAAATGGAGCTTCCGGCGGGGGGAGGAGGAACGTCGGCGACAGCTTCCGTCTCGCCGCTGGTCCCTCTTCCGCGTGTGTACGCGGAGGGACCTGGAGAGAAGCTGTCGCCGGCCTGTCGCTAGCACGCTCACGTGTGCTGGCGACAGGCCACTTCTGCAGCCCGTGAGTACGGGCCATAAATATGTGGTTTAAAGGAGAGCTCAGAGTCCAGAGTTACCCCTAGGCAACGAGCTTTGGGGGTTAATACTATTGGGGTGTTATCTACATTGAGGTGGAAATATCACAATCTCCGTTTTGCTCATATTGAGTTTAAGGAAGTGGGATGACATAAATGTAGATACAGTGGATAGACAATATGCTGTAAAATAAATATTACAGCATATCCTGTGAACTTTGTGTCCCACATGTACACCACTTTTCTATGCCATGTCTTCTAAGCACCTCTGCAAGAATTCCATAAAGCGCATTTAGGTCCCCTGCAGAAAGTGGTGGCTTAGACAGCTGCCTAGTTTTCCTCTAACTTAAAACAGCCCTGTTGAAGCTAACAGTAAAATGAGGTGCTGTGCCCACCTTAGGTAGCCTTCACAGTTATCCCTGCAAATTCTGGCCATGTTTTTTCACATTTGCAAGTTTGCATTTTGCAATTTTCTACTTCCAAATATTTTGTTTGCTCACGTTTTTATGTGAGTTTTGGGCTATTTTCGCATCACAATTTGTCATGCATGCCAAGGAAGTTTATTTTTTTTAAATTGTATGTAATTAACTTCACATTTGCATGCACATTTTTGTATTTGTGAATAGTGAAAATTCTTAATTCCCATTGACTTGCATTATATGCGAATGGCAAGTCTGGTGCAAAAAAAAGCATGATTATCATCATTATCATCCTCATTATTTAGTATTTATATAACGCTGACAACTTCTACAGCTCTGTATATTAGAGTATATTATCTTGTCACCTAACTGTCCCTCAGAGGGGCTCACAATCCAAACCCTACCATAGTCATATGTCTATGTATGTATTTTGTAGTATATGTATTGTAGTCTAGGGCCAATTTTGGGGAAGCCAATTAAATGATCTATAAGTTTTTGAGATGAAGGAGAAAACTAGAGTGCCCGGTGGAAACCCACGCTGACACAGAGAACATACAAACTTCATGCAGATAGTGTCCTCGCTGGGATTCTAATCAGGGACACAGCGCTGCAAGGTGAGAGCGTTAACCACTATGCCACCATGCTAACCACTACACATACATGTAGGCTGTTTTTTTCTGCAGAAACTTGCATGGCAAAATTCACACAACACCGCAAGTCAAATGCAATGAAATAGACTTGCATTATTTAGACTTGCATTATTTAGACACGGCAAACGCAAATTCGCAAAAACATACATCACATGTGAACGGTTAGGTGTCAAAGGGGGCATTAAAGATCAGGTATCAACATATGTTTACTGATGTATATTATTATACATCTCTATATGTCTCTCTGGCATACTTTCCTAAACTACAATATTACTATTGAAATGGTTATGCATTTTACAGTTTGCAGTTGTCTTACCTACAGTTCAGATTTGATTTTGCAGTGGTTAAATGCCAGGTCTGTGTCTCAGTTCTCAGTTATATAATACTTGACTCATTCCAACACTCAGAGCACAAATACTTAATGATAGCTCCCATTTGTACACAGACATTAATGCACGTGGCTCTCTGCATTCTGCCCACTGTTTCTATTATTGTCTTGTGGTGTCCCTTACTATTAAATTAAGTCTTCTGTTGTCTTGAGCATCTTTATTTGGCCCAGCAGCTCAGCACTGTAGCATCCTTTAGCCAAATCACGACATGACATTCATTATATAATTCAAATATTACAAGGGTACGAAACCAAATCGGAGGGATAACGTGTGCCCCTGAAACATGCTAATTATAAACACAGTGGGAAATAGAATTATATACTAATCCTTATGTTATTTAGTTTTTAACCAGGCTAATTCTGCTACTTTTCACCTATCATAATTACAATTCCAAAGCAGGATAAAACAAACAGTGCAAATGGGGATGTTAGCAGCTACAATAAATGAATTCTTAGAAAATTTTGAGATGCATCCAAATAAAATACTGCAAAAAAAAAAAAAACTAACTTCAAGGGTTCTTTTTTGTAATACCTTAGAATTCTTTGGAGGCTAATTCAATCTTTGGCCTCAGAGATAAAAATTAGAAACATTTACAGATAAATTTGGATGTGTGCACATCTTGATACTGATGCGATTTATTAAACGCTTAGACTGCAGTTAGGCAGGCAGCTGCTTTACAAATGAGGGCTGCTCATAAAAAATAAGTATGCAATTTCAAAGTCCTATGAGCTCCTTATCGTGGGTAAGGAAAATTATTCCAGTCAGTTTTACCTGATGGTCCAGAGAGAATTCAGTGTGATTGATGGATGGAAAACAGATAGATAGACAGATAGATAGATAGATAGATAGATAGATAGATAGATAGATAATGAATGGATGGATAGATACATAGGTAGATAGAGATGGATGGATGGATAGAGAGAGATTGGTGGATAGATAGATAGATAGATAGATAGATAGATAGATAGATATTGATTGGTGGATGGATAGAGAGAAACTGGTGAATTGATGGATACATAGATGGTAGATAGTGATTGGTGGATGGATGGTTGGATAGATACATAGATGGATGGATAGATGGAATCCATTTTTCAAGCAGTCCCCAGAGATATCCAAAATTCTTAATAAACTAGTGTCTTACAATAACAATTCTGATTACAAATAGCCTGGTAAATTGGGGTCACTTTTTTACCCCCCTCGAAAAACTTGAGTGGTATTTCTGGACTTGGTTAAACCAATTTACAAACTCCTATCCATGCTCAATACAAAATGTCATGCTTATGGATCATTATGGATCATATTTTCTAGCTCTTTTCTAGGAGCAGTAAGAGAGACATGCAAGGTGCCTTCTTTAAGAAGAATTTTACTAGCAGTACACCTGAGCGCCTATCTGAATGTTAGAGGCACTGGCCAGATAATGGTCCCCTGGGATTACAGCATTGCAGCAATAGGGAATGGGACACATACAATTTTCCCAACCAGAAAACCAAACCAATTTATCTTAAGTTATTGCTTATGCAAATTGAGGGTCGTTTTTTTCTTTTTGCATGGATGATATGTTAGTCATCACTGCCTATTTTTAGGAATGTACATTTTGCCATCTGTGCAAGTTTGAAAAATATTCCAAAATACCTGAATCTGTTTAAGATAGATTGATAATCTTGATAGATATGCATTCTAACTTTTTCAGATAATACTTCTGATTCCATGTCAGTGCATCAGTCACCATAAATACACTGTTTGGTCGCCACGTATAATTGAGAATTTGAATTAAGCTCCTGAATATCCTTACTATAATGTCCTGTAGTATTCAGTTTTCATTCAAGCATTAAAAATGCACATCCAGAGCTGTGTTATTACAGTCTGCATAACTAGGGCAATGTAGGGTGGATGAGGCAGCCCTAAATGGATCACACAGAATAAATGTCATTGCATTATTTATTTATTACAAATTTGCTTAAAAGGCTGTAGATGCCTTTGTAGCCACCTTTGTCCTGTTTAGTGGAGGACTTGGATAATTACAGTTAAACTTGTGTATAGATTAAATAACAGAAATGACAATACTGTACCTGGAGTAGGCAAGGCTTGTTCAATCATGAAAGCACAGCAGCTCTTACATTGCCTTGGCTTCTGCTGTACTGACTATAGCTTTGCATGATCAAGAGGTCTCAGAGTGAGGATGTACTTTTACATTCTTCTTATTTGTCATGTAGTAGAATGGTTTCAATATGCTCATTTATTCACTTTCAGCTTCATTATTGTTCCTATTTTGTGCGTTTTGGGGAAAATCCGTGGAGAAATTGAAGCAAAACACATTTGTTCCCAGGTGTGATATCTCCTACTTAGTTAAATGACCATGATTAAATCCCTTTATGTCAATGGCAAGTTGTCAGTTGGACGTGATTTATGGTGCCTCTGGCTATACCTTCAATTATTGGCAAGAGTGTAATGCTATCCACACCCCCTGAAAGGCTTTGACAAGCTTGGGAGCAGCTGGTTCAATGTTCTGGTGAAGAAAGTTGTGGAGCACCCACTGCAGGTGAGGTCTGGAAGCCACAGAACATCTTCATGGTGCTTAACATTGTGTCACCTCTAAAGTAGTTATCTCCAAGTCCACTAGAGATCGTCTGAGGGTCCAGCAGAGGTAGGTTAGGAGCAGTTGAAGATTCTGCCTAGAACTTTTATCTTGGGATCATGTTTTGTATTTAAATATTTGGATCCCTGAAGGTTTTTCTTTTGTATATGAATGATGGATCCAGGTAAGAAATACCTGGCTGTTCTTCGCCGGATTTAGCCTTTCTGGAAAATTCTTCTTCACGCTGCATGTTTACATTAGAAAATAACATTGGCTTGTCCAGAGATAAAGTAGACAACAGGAAGAAAAAATAAGTATTCTCCGACTTCCTTTAAGTATGGTCCACACTTACACTAAAATGGCCTTATGCTCCATAAGATTACCTGAACCCAGTTGAGAGTGTACCAACTCCGCATCCAGAATCTTAAATACGTCTCTTCAGTTTTCCTAAATTGAAAAAAAGAATACATATGGAACATCACAAGAACCTCTGCAATACAGTACTAGATGAAATTCTGACAAGGCGTTTATACAAATTACTATTCATCCTGCAATATCAACTCATATTGTTATTGGCAATAAAGTATCAAAAACTCCAATACCAAACTAAGGGAAAAAAATCATAAACATAGCTTGAATATTAGGAAGTCTAGAAAAAAAATGTGTGAAATGAAAAAACTACTGATCACCAGAGACTGTTGTACTCTTTTCATGTTGTGCAGAAGCAGAACAACTGGAAATATCTACTTCTGTACATCGTTGGAGATAAAAGCTAGTCTTCAG
Source organism: Hyperolius riggenbachi (assembly GCF_040937935.1). Lineage (NCBI taxonomy): Eukaryota > Metazoa > Chordata > Amphibia > Anura > Hyperoliidae > Hyperolius > Hyperolius riggenbachi. Next base: position 374,444,988 of record NC_090648.1, read on the forward strand.
TAGACTATTTCATTCAGCATGTATCACTTACATGGATGCGAGAGGCTGTTGATCCTCAAGAAGACTCTGAGCTCATCATGTAGCAGATGAAAGTAGCCTTCCCGTTGAAACAATGCTGTCTTGTCTTCTTCACTTGGAGAGTGTCGTTCTTCCTCGCAGCCTAGTAATGCTCTCGATTCCATTGTTAGCTTAGCTGACTCCTGGGAAGAGATTGTGAATTCATGGCGAACTCTAGTGGGCATATTTTGAAACAGCACATTAAGCATTTGTGCAGCAAGCTAGAATCTACTGTATAACAATATTATAAGCAAGATGAAGATATAATGTCATATGTCAGTACTTCACTGGATAAAGAAAATACTCTGCATATAGTTGAAAAATGATAAAAAATATAGAGGTTACACAAATATGTTTAATTATATTCTGTGAAGATTGTGGTCATTGGAAAATTACATACGGTACATTGCACATTATTATTATTATTACTACTACTACTACTACTACCACACAATTATCTTTTTAGCGCTGTATAGTTATTCATGCAAACAAAGAAATTTGCAAATATCTAATCAGAAAACCACTATTTAGAGGGGTGCAATGAAAATGCTATGGAGTAAAATAATTCAGGTCTCATTATGCACTGATTCCGCATAACCTCAGGCTGGCAATTCAGTCTTAGTACGGTAATCTACTGACAAGCTGCTGGGCCAACTCAAAAGAAAATAAAATCAACTGTTGTAGAATTTAAATTATATTTTTAGAACTGTAAGATATTATTTCAGAGTTGTTTTTATTATTACTTATTACTGTTCTTATTCTTTTGAGCTTCTCTGTATAAACCAGCCCCACATAAATGAATACTATAAGGTACACAATATTGTACTTTGTTGCTGAGCAAACAATGTTCCGTTGTACATACAACTGATTGGAGTTATTTCAGCTCACATAACAAAAACAAACTGCCAGTGAGTGAATTTTGTTTGCTAAAGCAAAAGCTCATATCTTTCATATTGTGCTCAGAGTTGAATAAAGTTTTAAGATTGTGTACAGTTTATACTTACCTTTTCTATTCCTGCACTGTATACCAGTTCTGTGATTTGAAGCTGGAGTTCTGACTGCAAGACGCTGCAACAATCAGTAGGAGCAATCTGTCATACAATTTCCCCAAGATGGCTGCCACTTCGCCTTTGCTCCCTTCCTCAGGTTGAATTTGATCCTCTCACCTTTCCTGGAACTCCTGCAACTAGAAAGGTAAGGATGCAAAGGTTACACGAGAGATAGCGTGTTCATCTGTCACTGGAGCACCTTGCAAAAAACTGACCACCACTAAAGCTAGATACACACATCCAATTTTGACTGACCAATTTCACCATTTCCATGTTGCATTAGGGCCAACAGATTTGAATACTATGAAGAGATTGTGTAGGCAAGCTCTCATACTACGTGGATTTGGTAAATTTAATGTTTCTACCAGGCTTAAAGCGGCCCTGAACTCTTGCACAGCACACAATGAAAAGTATTCATTCCACATATAAATGCTGTGGAAATCCACTGCACTGAAATGTGTGTATTTGTTTAGCTACATCAGTGTGTACTCAGCCTTATCAGTAGCTGTGAATGAGGGCAGATGCTCTGCTTGCACAAGACTGAGGCCGGTTTCAGACTACCGGCTGGCGTCAGCGGTGCGGTCCCTGTCAAAATCATGCCTTAGGGGATTATCCTGTTAGTAGACGGTAATCCCCTTCTGCCTCACAGCCAAACAGGAAGTGAAACTCGCTGTGCTCACTTCGTGTTTTGGAAATACAGAAGTGCATGGAAGCGTATTGTAAAAATACGCTTTCACGCATATGCACACAACGCCGCTGCCAACATTTTTTATAAACCCCTGTGTTTCCATAGACTTACATGACTTCCGGTCCATCGCAGATCACTGCAGGAGCTGCATGGCAATGTAGGTATGGGCTTGCATTAGATACGGCACTTCCAGTGCAGTGTACCACACCGTGGGTAGTATGAACTACCCCATAGACTTTCATCGAGCTGTGGTGGGTAGAGATGAGCGTAATGACCTAATTACGATTTTGCGAAATTTCGCGTAATTAGTGTAATTACGATTATGGCCGTAAGTACATAATCGTAATGAAGAAGGATTTCGCGAAATTTCGCGTAAGCGTAATTTTCGCGTAATTTTCGCATTACAGTCATATCATGCCGTAATTTCGCATTAAACGCTACCGTAATTTCGCGTTAAACCGTAACGCTCCGTATAATATAAAAAAGCCGCCGACTTTAAGGGTTAATAGCAAAGCCCCCTTAAATGCTAAGAGCCTCAAATTTAGAGAATATATTAAGGAGATCAGGAGGAATAAGAGGAAAAATTTTTTTTTCAAAAAGACCTTATAGTTTTTGAGAAAATCGATGTTAAAGTTTCAAAGGAAAAATGTAAACATTTAAAAACCCACCGAATTTAACGGTTAATAGCAAAGCCTGCTTAAAGTTTAGGAACACCAAATTCCCAGGGTATATTAAGGGGATCAGTGGGAATAAGAGGAAAATTTTTTTTTTCAAAAAGACCTTATAGTTTTTGAGAAAATCGATTTTTAAGTTTCAAGGGCGAAAATGTCTTTTAAATGCGGAAAATGTCAGTTTTTTTTGCACAGGTAACAATAGTGTATTATTTTCATAGATTCCCCCAAGTGGGAAGAGTTTTACTTACTTCGTTCTGAGTGTGGGAAATATAAAAAAAAAACGACGTGGGGTCCCCCCTCCCAGACCTCTTTAACCCCTTGTCCCCCATGCAGGCTGGGATAGCCAGAATGCGGAGCACCGGCCGCGTGGGGCTCCGCACCCTGACTATACCAGCCCGCATGGTCCATGGATTGGGGGGTCTCGGAAGGGGAGGGGCAGCCAAGCTTTCCCCTCCCCCTCCGAGCCCTTGTCCAATCCAAGGACAAGGGGCTCTTCTCCACCTCCGATGGGCGGTGGAGGTGGAGGCCGCGATTACCTGGGTGGGGGGTTCATGGTGGAATCTGGGAGTCCCCTTTAAAAAGGGGTCCCCCAGATGCCCACCCCCCTCCCAGGAGAAATGAGTATAGAGGTACTTGTAGTACCCCTTACCCATTTCCTTTAAGAGTTAAAAGTAAATAAACACACAAACACATAGAAAAAGTATTTTAATTGAACAAAAAACATAACCACGAAAAAAGTCCTTTAATATTCTTAATTAACCATTAATACTTACCTGTCCCTTTAAATAAATGATCCCACGCAATATCCTCGGAAATGTTCTATCAGTTACAATGTAACAAAGTTATTATGTAACAACTTTGTTACATTGTAACTACGCCGCACCCGACGCCACTCGCCGCTCAGCCGCCGCATACGCGTCCGTGCAGGACGCTAAGTCCCCGCAGCTCCCGCTGTCCACCCCGCCCACATCTGTCACCCACATGTCACCCACATGTGGGTGACATGTGGGTGACATGTGGGAGAGGCGGGGAGGGCAGCGGAGCCGGCGGGGACTTAGCGTCCTGCACGGACCCGACAGAGCTCTGAGCTATATAGCTCAGAGCTCTGAGAAGCATCTTTGTATTTGGGCTCCAAGGAGCCCCATTGGTCCTTAGCAGACCAATGGGGTTCCTTCAAATCAGAAGGAACCCCATTGGTCTGCTAAGGACCAATGGGGCTCCTTGGAGCCCAAATACAAAGATGCTTTCGAGAGCTCTGAGCTATAGCTCAGAGCTCTGTCGGGTCCTGCAGCGCAGACGCGGCGGCGGCGGCGAGTGACGTCGGGTGCGGCGTAGTTACAATGTAACAAAGTTGTTATATTGTAATAACTTTGTTACATTGTAACTGATAGAACATTTCCGAGGATATTGCGTGGGATCATTTATTTAAAGGGACAGGTAAGTATTAATGGTTAATTAAGAATATTAAAGGACTTTTTTCGTGGTTATGTTTTTTGTTCAATTAAAATACTTTTTCTATGTGTTTGTGTGTTTATTTACTTTTAACTCTTAAAGGAAATGGGTAAGGGGTACTACAAGTACCTCTATACTCATTTCTCCTGGGAGGGGGGTGGGCATCTGGGGGACCCCTTTTTAAAGGGGACTCCCAGATTCCACCATGAACCCCCCACCCAGGAAATCGCGGCCTCCACCTCCACCGCCCATCGGAGGTGGAGAAGAGCCCCTTGTCCTTGGATTGGACAAGGGCTCGGAGGGGGAGGGGAAAGCTTGGCTGCCCCTCCCCTTCCGAGACCCCCCAATCCATGGACCATGCGGGCTGGTATAGTCAGGGTGCGGAGCCCCACGCGGCCGGTGCTCCGCATTCTGGCTATCCCAGCCTGCATGGGGGACAAGGGGTTAAAGAGGTCTGGGAGGGGGGACCCCACGTCGTTTTTTTTTTATATTTCCCACACTCAGAACGAAGTAAGTAAAACTCTTCCCACTTGGGGGAATCTATGAAAATAATACACTATTGTTACCTGTGCAAAAAAAACTGACATTTTCCGCATTTAAAAGACATTTTTGCCCTTGAAACTTAAAAATCGATTTTCTCAAAAACTATAAGGTCTTTTTGAAAAAAAATTTTTTCCTCTTATTCCCACTGATCCTCTTAATATACCCTAGGAATTTGGTGTTCCTAAACTTTAAGCAGGCTTTGCTATTAACCGTTAAAGTCGGCGGGTTTTTAAATGTATACATTTTTACTTTGAAACTTTAACATCGATTTTCTCAAAAACTATAAGGTCTTTTTGAAAAAAAAATTTTTCCTCTTATTCCTCCTGATCTCCTTAATATATTCTCCAAATTTGAGGCTCTTAGCATTTAAGGGGGCTTTGCTATTAACCCTTAAAGTCGGCGGCTTTTTTATACTATACGGAGCGTTACGGTTTAACGCGAAATTACGGTAGCGTTTAATGCGAAATTACGGCATGAACGAAACGCGAAATTTCGCGTTGAAAATTACGCTTATGGTATTTTCAATTACGATTTTAATGGCAATTTCGCTACGCTAATTTCGCATCGTAATCGCAAATTTCGCATGCGTAATTATAGTAATGCGAAATTACGAAAATTTCAGCTCAACTCTAGTGGTGGGGTGTGGTATAAATATCACACCACCCCAGTGTGAAAGTACCCTGAGGCTTTCCCCTTTCTGTACTCTCTTAAAGTTAATCCAGTTAAAACGTAAGGGTCTTTTCTAGGATTTCCATAAATTGTAATGAAATATTGTTTTACCTCAAGGTTATCATGCTGTGCCTAATCTTTTAAAGCAGAGAGAAAATTCTGAGTTTAGATTCCCTTTTAGTGTGCATGCAGTGCATGCATACATACATCACATTTTGATTGGCCAATACAGGTGGAGTGACAGCTGCTACAGCAGAGCAGGGACAAGGACCTCTGGCACCCAAGGCTGAGACACCAAAGTGCGCCCCTCCATCCCTCCCACCCCAGCCGTCACACACTGATTGCTGTTAGACTAAGAGGGCCACAGGGCCCAGAACCTCCCCAACACCTTAATATCCAGTTATCTGGCTTGCAGTCACTGCTATGTATCCCCTTTTCTTATTTCTTTCTGCTTAATACACAATTAGGAATGACAGCTGTATGAATTGTGCGCCCCCTCCTACACTGCGCCCTGAGGCTGGAGCCTCTCCAGCCTATGCCTCGGCCCGGCCCTGTGCTACAGTGATACATTTCTGTTCAGAATCTGGAGAAGATAAGAAATTCCCCTTTTTATCGCTTTCTTGCTCTCAGAAACCATTTTCTGCTAGGAAAATGTTTTATAATTGGAATTTCTTATCAGTGAGGGTCACACTGTAGTCACTTCCTGTCTGAGTCAGGACTGAGTCAGCCATTTACATACCTGGTATTTAACTCTTTCAGGCAGAGAAAGAAAAAAAGTAACACAGCATAGTTATTTGTATGCTTGGCACTGTACATACACATGTCTATCTCATCATGTCACATTTCACTTCGGGTATCCTTTAAGAAATAAATACAAATGCCTTAACAATCTCTAGGACACGGGTGACTTCATTTCAAGCAATTACATGCAGTATGGCTATACGTGCTTTCTGCTGTCACTGCAGTAAGGTATCCTGGAGAGATTAAACATTAGTAACAACAGGGGATGTTATTAAAAGTAAGAACCGACTGGCAGCGACATCAAATCTTTGCTTCTCTGCTCATTCAAATGGGAGAATCAAATCACATTCACAATTTAGAGTCTAGGTAGGTGTGTTCTGCATGTATTTTATTTATAGGCATCTCAGTGTGTGTCCCCTTTACTTAAATACAATTATTTTGTCTATAATGAAATATCATGAAATTAACCCTGAAGCCTTCCCCCCAAGCAAGGATACTATTAATCTGAAGCAAGCAGTGAATTTATTCAGTGTTCTGTCCAATTATTTTCTTAGTTTAAGAGCTGTAGGTTTTGCTTGCTGACCTGATTTACACTTATGTTTCTATTAAAGAAGTAATGAAAGGTCAAACGCATGAATGTGTTGATAACTAGTTCCCAGCATACTTTAGAAGCACCCTTAGGCTACAGGGGAATAAACGTAGTGCTCATCATGTATTCTTAAATACGAATACGGAATGCACTGTAAACTGCAAGTATTTTGTAGAATAGTCCTGCTGAGAAAATAATGATGTATTCAATCCATGAAAAGATAAACTCAACGCAAATCATTTATATAGCCAAAAGGATGCACATCGGTTTTAAGCAGCATACATAAAAAAAAGCACTTTGATTTAATTCTTGATAAACTTACATTAAATTGAATTTCGCAATCTACAGACTTTGTAAACTCTCAGAGAAAATAATTTTATTGAGCAGGGAACTAAAGAATTTGTATGATACAACTGTCAAAAAGTTCACTTGCGGCTTCCAACCAGGTTACTAAGTATTGCACTTACCTGGGGCTTCCTCCAGCCCCCCAGCCAACAAGGTTCCTCAGTGTCCTCTGGGTCCCCTCCGAGGTCCTGCTGGCGGCTGGCTCTGTACACCTGGCGACTTTGGCTGAAGTCTTTCGAGTACCGCGCATGCTCAGGACCCTTCCGTCGATGGGCGTGATGATGCGCTGGGTGTCTGGATGGCGCATGCTCGACTTTGGACAAAATCGTGCACCTACTGGAGCCATCAACGGGCCACAGAGGGGACCCAAAGAACACAGAGGGACCTCGCAGGCTGCAGATGGCTAGAAGAAGCCCCAGGTATGTCCAGATTTGCTTATTTTTTTACCTCTATTCAGGGTCCTTTTAATAGCAGTAAGTGGATTTATAAAAGTTTTAAAAGACACCTAAAGTGAGAGGGATATGGAGACTGCCATATTTATTTCCTTGCTGATCCTCAGTCTCTAATACTTTTAGCTATAGACCCAGAACAAGCATGCAGTAGATCAGGTGTTTCTCACATTTTTGTGAAATCTGACAAGATTAGCTGCATGCTTGTTTCTGGTGTGATTCAGACACTACTGGGGCCAAATAGATCAGCAGGGCTGCCAAGCAACTGGTATTGTTTAAAAGGAAATAAATAGGGCAGCCTCAATATACTTCTCGCTTCAGGTTCCCTTTAAGAGAAAAAAAAGTGTCTAGTGAAATGAAATGGGTTGAGGTGATCATGGATGTGACAGTCACTAAAGAGAAAGTAAAAAAAAGATGGAGGGCAATGTGGGAGGAAACCAAGAGCCATCATAGTGTAGTAGTTTAAGACACAGGGAGTAAGACAATGTGAATAATTATACGCACAACATTAGGCCAATGAGGATAACAAACCCTAATCCACTCGGGTTTAAAAGTCGTTCTGCTCTTATGGAATTAAACAAAGGGATATACCCTCCACACAAGATGGTATGATTATGTATGTGGTTCAGAGGTGCCAAAGTGAAAAAATAAACATTGAGCTAAAGGGGCCAGGGGTGTGGAAGCCTGAAGAAGTGTTAGCCTACTCCCGAGAAACATGTTGCAATCTATGTGAGTTTTGTTTATTTGGATCAGTAAAATTGCAGTTCTTAACTTCACACCATTGAGTTCCACCCCCCACCCTGCGAGAGGTGGTATGCTAACTTTTTACCTCTATTTTTAAACTGGTTTTAATATTTTTTTTTTACACTTTGGCAACTGCGAATCCCATACAAAAGAGACACTGCTGGATCCTCAGTTGAAAGTGCCATTAAGAATGTTCCAACGGCACTTCTGCTTTTGGGCTTTCAGTAGGTTTCTCCTGTGCTCTAAGAGTCAGAAGGACCAGGTAGAAGCTGTAGAGTGGAAAGTGCGGGAACACTACAGCTGCAAATGAATGGGATGCATCCCTCAAAATGAGCTGCTGTGGTTCAGTGACAGTCTCTTGACCGAGTAGAATTTCCATACATTGAATCACCTCCATCTACAACATTGATCAAAGTTTACATACCCTGGTGATTTAGCCTGATAACATGCACACAAATTGACAAACAAGTTTTAATGAAATCAATACGAAAATTGGGTCAATTTCATTGATCAGATTGGTTAGGAGATTTTTGTCCATTAGTGGTGCCAAACAATGATTTCCAATCATTCATACGAACAATCATTCAGCAAATTGTATAGTTAGTGGCCACCTTAAAGTGAATGTTTACCGTTTGAAAAAAGAAAAAGTCAGATACTCACCTAAGGAGAGGGAAGGCTCGGTCCTAATGAGCCTTCCCTCTCCTCTCCCGGTCCCGCGCAGGATCCCCCGTGGCAGTATTCGACCAGTTCGGTCAAATACTGCCACTTCAGCATGCCGAAGGGAGCTTTCGGAAGCCTTCGGGAGCACTCGGGCTCCCGAGGACGGGGCCGCTCCATACTACGCATGCACGAGCGCCCTCTATGATGCGCTCGCTCGTACGTAGTATGGAGCGGCCCATCTTCGGAAGCCCGAGTGCTCCCGAAGACCTCCGAAGTCCCTGCGGCGGCGGACGCGAACGGGGGAGCCAGCGCAGCACCGAGGGCACCGGGAGAGGAGAGGGAAGGCTCATTAGGACCGAGCCTTCCCTCTCCTTAGGTGAGTATCTGACTCTTTTTTTTTACAGCGGTACCCATTGGCTTTAAGGCTGAGGAGGGTAAGGAAAGAATGTGATTGAAGTAGAGTAGGACCATGATAAAAGTGAGATGAGCCTGGGAAGGTGGAGAAATAGGGGGCTGTATAATGCAAGTGGGTTCTGGGGAATTATAGGTGGTACTACATGGTAAGTGGAGGGCAGATAATGTAAGCAAAGCCTGGGAGGTGTAGGGAAATAATGTATGTGGGGGAGAGAGAGAGGGAGATGCAGAATGTCAGTGGACTTGGGTGGGGAGGAGAGTAGATGATAGGGCATTGAGGAAAGGGGGGGGGGATATGCTTTTTACCGTTATTTATAAAGTAAACAAGAAATTTCAATGTAATATTTCTTTCATTTTTCAGGGAAGTTTTGTTAAACATTTTTACAAACAAAAATGTGATACAAAATACAAAAGCAGCCTTGCTACGATCCTTCTCCCTCATGGTGAGATTTTCTGAACTAAGCACATTTTTATTACCTTCATTCAGTGGCTAAACCAGGTAAAAAAAACTCCAGCTCACATCCTTTGAAGTAATCTGACAGAATGATCCAGAACAGAAAGGCATGCTCCTTTAAGTTGAATCTGTCATCCCAGCCACACAGCTACAATTTTGTTGGGCATAGGAAAATGATTTGTATTTGCATTTGGATCCTGAGCAATGGTCTGCACATCTAGAGATGGTACTTTGACTTTTACACAGTCCATATATGGTGCCTGAGAGACTGCACAGACTGGGCAGCACTAACTCCCCTCTCTGCTTTAGAGGCTGTTCCTCTACAGGTAACCTAGTCCATATCTGGTGCACTTGACCTACAGTGGCAGGATTCTAGTCAATCTTAGGCGCCCAGGCTCATTGGCACAGTTCTAACTTCTAAGGCACTTGAATTTGACCTGATGAAGTGGATTGTTTCCGCGAAACGCATTGTCTGATGTGCATATTAAAATGTATCTACCTTTTTGAGAAACGTTCATTATTTGAAATCTGATTGGAATAAGGTAAGAAGCTCTTACCTATATATAGTGATATTAGCTACACCTTGGGCGCCTCCTACCCTTATCGAGGATTCTAGTCAAGAATATGCGCCCTCATCTCGAACATCCCCCAAATTAAAATATCCAAGAACCCTAAGATAGTGATTGGGACATAGATCTAGCCACGTGAAATATGCTACCCATAAGCTGATTCAATACATTGGCAGCACGGTGGCATAGTGGATAGCTCTCTCACCTTGCAGCACTGGGTCCCCGGTTTGGAACCCAGCCAGGGCCATATCTGCATGGAGTTTGTATATTTTCCCCGTGCCTCCGTGGGTTTCCTCTGGACACTCCGGTTTCCTCTTAGATCCCAAACATACACATAAGTTAATTGACTTAACCCTAAATTGGCCCTAGACTACAATGGACATGACTATCAGGTATTTCAATGTCCAGTTAGACATTAGTCTTTTGCAGATTTTTTCCAGTATATGCTTTACCCTTGCAGAACTTTTCTCTTTTTTCCTATACCACCTCTACTTGGACATTTATTGCATCCTGAAATGTTTATTGGTAATGTTGTATTTTATCCATTTTCAGGTCATATCGTATGTCATTGTTTTTCAAACCTGTTCTTGTGACTCCCCACCGGTTCATGTTTTCCAGGAAACCTCACCTATGCACAGGTGGGGTAATTAGTGTCTCAGATAGGTGAATTCCATGTAGCTAAGACACTAATTAACTCAGCTGTGCATAGGTGAGGTTGCCAGCAAAACATGCACTGTTGGAGAGTCACAAGGACAGGTTTGAGAAACACTGTCGCATGTTATAGTCAATTTATGTATCAGGAATTATTATGATCTAACGTTTAGAGCTTTGCTGTGGCCCTTGGGCCTGCTCTTCTTTGTCAAAACCATAAAAACCTTTGAAACTAAAAAGCAGCATTACTAGCTACGGCCTGGCATCAGTTGAATTCCCAGGGTGACATCATGAAATGCGCACATAGACACATTTAAACAGTGAATCTGCAACTGTGATTTTTTTCAATCTTGGGTTATCACTACATACTGCGGATAAGTAAATTACCCCCATAAGTATTAATGGTAGATGAACACCATGACTAACAGGTTACTAGCATATTCGGAATGAGGTCAACAATTCCAGCTTTCCTTCCATCTTAAATTGAGAAAAAATACATTTCAGCTCTGATTCATGACTGTATTTGTCCAGCATTTCTTCAACCATAATGTCCTTTAACAGAAATGCATAAATGTGTTTTATATACTCAACCTTGCAAGTTTTTAATTGGCTTAGACATCATGTGTTTTAAAGCTTAATTTTATGTATCCCATTTTTGCGTTTTCGAGTGTCCTAGGCTCTAGAAAACAGCTAGAATTAATCCTTCCAAACATGGGTGTCTAAAACCTGTAACATCAATGGGAATAAGTAATACATTATTCAATGGAAATAAGTTAAAGGAATACTATCGATACCCAAGTGTTGTAAAATGACAGTGTGCAAATAATGTCTAAGTAGCTGTGTAAACATTTTCCTACTTTTCATGTTAAATATCAGAGGCAAAAGCTGTAATTTATTGAGAGTAGGATTTAGCTATATTGGGACAAATCAATTGCAGAAGGGGTGTCTGCTTCAATGCACAGCCAGAGTTGCATATCGGACTACAGAAAGCAAATATCAAACATATCAAACTCTGAAAGCAAAAACAGTATGAAAAAGCTGTGACAATTCATTACATTTCCTCTGCTCTCTTCAGACACATCAGTCAGAAACACAGGACACAGGAGCTGCAGCTGTTGGGAGCTCTCTCTCTCTCTGTCATACACAGAGCTAAATATAGAGTTGACTGATCAAGTGTGAGGGGAATTTCCCCTCTCCTCATGGCTCAGTCAGCCGTCAGTTTTGGCGTCAGTAAAGTTTGAAAGTATTTTGATAACAGTAAACAAAGAAGTTGCTACTAAAATGTATACACCAGTACTTAGCAGCACTTCCCAAACAATTCCTTTGTCAATTGAAAAAAATATGTGAATTGATAGTATTCCTTTAATTCACTTTACTGAAGTTTTTTTTTTTTTTTACTAGGATGTAGTGCTGCTACATATTAGGTTACCCTATAAAATATTACAAAAAAAAAAAGCATTTCGCTTAATGGGTCCTAGATGTCTATATAATGGGTCCCAGAAGATATATATATATATATATATATATATATATATATATAAATAATATATACACACATACAGTATATACATATACAGATATGCACATACACACAGTATAGTACCACAAGAGCCCCCAAACTGCCACTGCAGATCAGGTACCAGGTTTCTGAAAGTGGTTATTTACATAAACATTAAACTGCAGATTGTCATCTTTTGTAGCATGGGCTGCACTAGACAGAGGACAAGCTCAGTTTGCTGCACACCTTTGGCGCATGCACACTGCATGAGAACACACATCAGTTGCCCCACAGTAGGTCATACAAGGCCTCTCCCTATAGTAATAAGGGGCGGTCTTCTTACCGCCAGCTAGTTTACTTACTTACTCTGATCTGTAACTTTCCAGAAAAAGCCCACCGACACTAGTGTGCACTAGTTATGTTTGGTTATTTGGTGCCCCTCTTTATATAAAACAAAGTTCACAAGAAAAATCTGTGAGCCACTTAATATGTCTTAGCTAAAAGTTTTAGAGGCAGAGTATCAGCAGGACAGACAGGTAACTAGTAGTGCTTAAGCGGAACTTAAAAAAGTCAACTTTCATATCTCTCTCGCTTCAGTTGTCATGTAAAGGACCTCTTTCGTGAATGAGGAAAAAAATAAAAAGTGGATTATGCATAAACTATTAAACATCCTTCTAAAATAGTGTAAAAAGTTTTTTTTTTCTAAATGAATGGTTTCATCAAAGCAACATGTAATCCCCAGTATATGTAAACACTGACGGATGATGGACTGGGAAACTAATCCATTTGTTTTTGCATGGATGAGTGGGATAGATGCCAAAAGTCCCGGGGAAAAATCTGGATTTGACGCAAAGCAGCGTTTTAAGGGCAGAAATCACATTGCATGCTAAATTGGAGGCCTAAAGTGCTTTAAAACATTTTGCATGTGTATACTTCAATCAGGGAGTGTAAAGTACTGCTTCACACTGACACACCAAACTCACTGTGTAACACACCGCAAACAGCTGTTTGTGTAGTGATGGCTGTGCTGGACTGGTGCGCACCAGAGTGCAGGCCATGGCGGTTTTCAAGCCCATATGGTCGCCAGGCTGTGGTAGCTCAATGATAGAGCAACAGTGACTGTCCAGCTGATCGAATTTGGTCTGTTCACAATGAAGCAACGACCTTATTATCTTTGGTGTGCCACCCCCCGAGACACTCATATAGCCGGCGGTCATTGCTTCATTGTGATACACAAGCCCCTTCACCGCGGCAAGGTAACGATCATGAAGGGGAATTTGCACATGTATATGCCATTTGTTTTGTTGTTGCAGCTGCAGTGCAGCTAGAAAAATTAGGCAGGCATGTACACACACCAGAAAAATTATTATAGTGGCCGCTGCTAGCAGCGGCCTTAAAAATTCAGGAATCCGCCTGGAGTCCTGGACCCTGTTGGTGGTGGCGGAGAAGGCAGTCAAGTGGCCTGCAGGCAGAGATACTGTGTGTAGGGACTGACTTAGTCTTCGGGCAGGCCTGAGTGTGCTTTGCAGACCAGGCATCCATGGTCAGATGGACCCTTGACCCAATGCTGTGTGCCAGAGATGTCACCACTTGCCTTTCAACATCACGGTACAGTTTAGGTATCGCCTTTTTTGAGAAATAATTGCGGCCTGGTATCTTCCACTGCGGTGTGTGGCTTTGCTTTTGTGTGCTGCTTTTCCTCAGGTTGTCATCCCATTGCAGTTTGTGCTTTGTAATCATGTGCCTTCGTAAGGTAGTTGTCCCTACGCGGGTCTTGGTCTTTCCACGGCTCAATTTTCAGTGGCAGAGAGTACAGATGGCATTGCTCTCATCTGAGGCAGACACACAAAAATTATTTCCACACTGCTGAGCCCTGGGATGATGGCACTTTGGTAATGGCTGCCGACGGAGTGTTAAGTGGGGTGCCAGAATCAGAGCAGGAGAAGGAAGATATGTCACGCTTCCGTGCGGAAGCTGAGGAAGATGCGGTGTTCTGTTTTAAATAGTCAACTACGTCCTGACAATATTGGGGGTTGATGGCACGTGCCTTCTTCTGAACACTGTACTTTGGTCGAGGGCCGCACAAAATCACGACAGCGCAACCTCGAACAGATCTGCCGGGTGGCCGGCCTCGTTTTGTCCATATTGGGGGGTGGATGAAGTGAAAGGTATGCACTGACTTGGCTAATACAATGTACGGTCACACAGGTGCAGTGAACAGGTATGCAGTGACTGGTGGTATTAAATAGCACACTTCGTGCACTCACGTAGGTAGGTGGGTGCACTGAACAACAGGTAGGTATATGCAGTGCTGCTGGGTATTACAAATGTGCACCTGTCCCACACACGTACCGTGAACAGGTACAGTGACTGGTGGTATTAAATATCACACTGCGTGCGCTCACATGGGTAGGTGGGTGCACTGAACAACAGGTAGGTAGGTATATGCAGTGCTGCTGGGTATTACAAAGGTGCACCTGTCACACACACACATACCGTGAACAGGTGCAATGACTGTTAGTATTAACAATGCGTGCGCTCACCTAGGTAGGTAGGTAGGTGGACTAAACAGTGAACAGGTGCAGTGATTGGGATTACAAATGTGCAGCTGCCTGTCACACACACAGGTAGTCACTGAATGTTATGGGCCTGGCAGTGGCACAGTAGGAATTAAGGGGCCAAAGGCTGCGACTGACTGACAAGGCTGTATATAAATATAATGCAAGTGGGCCAAAAAAAAAAAAAAATAGATCACAAGAACAAGATTCGCTCTCAAAAGAGCTGTTGATGGGTGCTTTTTTAGCAATAAGAATCAGCAAGGAGCAAGCTAACAAGCCTACAAGAGCCTAACTAAGCTTTCCCTATGAGAATCTGCAGCAGCTCTCCCTTCTCTAATTACTGCAGGCACACGAGTGAGTCCAATGCCTGACGCTGCCTGCATTTTATAAGGGGGAGGGCCTCCAGGAGGAAGTGTAGCTTGATTGGCTACAATATGCCTGCTGACTGTGATGTAAAGGCTCAAAGTTGACCCTAATGATGGCGAATCGAACTTCCGGAAAAGTTTGTGGTTCTCCGCGATCGTGAACCCCGGAAGTTCGCTGGGAACTGTTCGGGCCATCTTTACTGATAACAGATGACTCTCTGCACAGACCAACTCTCTGCACAGACTGGGAGTCTGGTTGCCAGGCAACAATGTAAACACATACGGAGCCGTTATTATAACAGCTGTAACGGTGATTCCTGCCAGCAATGGATTACACCAATGAAAACTAGGTAGGCAGCAGTTATAGTTGTGAAATGTAAGTAAAAAAAACAAAAAAAACCCTAAGGCCTCGTTCAGACTATACGCGCTGCCGTGCGCATTTTGGCAGCGCATATAGTGTGCGACATGCAAGAACGGTGGAAGGGCATAGACAGCCCTTCTACCGCGTTCCCATCATATGCGCTGCGTGGCAGCGCGATTGCGCTGTTGCGTACTGCACGTATTTTTGTGAATCGCAGTGCAGATCCCATTCATTGCGTTCCGATCGCACAGCCATCTGTGCTAAATTATGTGAACGAGGCCTAACAAATGGATCCGCCTCACAGTCCACCATCCATAACTGTGTTCACATTAAATGTGCTATTGATGAAACCATTCATTTTTTTTTTAAAAAGCGTTTTACACTATTTTAGAAGGATGCTTAATAGTTTATGCGTAAACCACCCTTTATTTCTTTCCTCATTCGCGAAAGAGGTCCTTTAAATGACAACAAGAGGGACATGGAGGCTGCCATATGTATTTCCTTTTAAGCAATTCTAGTTGCCTGGTTATCCTGCTGATCATCTGCCTCTACACAAGTTGAGCCCCTTCACTCAGCCCTCAAATGGTAAGAGTTACCTTCCAAAATTATCAGATTGTGTCGAAATGCGATAAAGATAGTGTTTAAAGAGAGTCTGAAGCGAGAATAAATCTCGCATCAGACCTCATAGTTAGCAGGGGCATGTGTGCCCCTGCTAAAACGCCGCTATCCCGTGGCTTAACGGGGGTCCCTTCACCCCCAAATCTCCTCCGTACAGCCGGGGAGCGATTCCGCATTGGGGCAGGGCTAACCGCCGCAGCCCTGCCTCATGCGCGTCTTTCAGACGCGTACCTCCGCCTCTCCCCCGCCCCTCTCAGTCTTCCTTCACTGAGAGGGGCGGAGGAGAGGTGGCGATGCGTGCCTGATAGACGCGACTAGAGGCAGGGCTGCAGCCGTTAGCCCTGCCTCCAGGAAGAAAAAAATGCATGACCAAGTTCACGACCAAGTTTTGCAGGGGTGGGTTTGGGGGTGAAGGGACCCCCGTTTAGCCGCGGGATAGTGGCGTTTTAGCAGGGGCACACATGCCCCTGCTAACTATGAGCTCTGAAGCGAGATTTATTCTCTCTTCAGAGTCTCTTTAAGAGTACCTAAACTGAATAAATTTTTTTTTAAAAAAGCAGTTTAACTCACCTGGGGCTTCTTCCAGCCCTCCTGTGCATGCACCATGATTCTGCAATGCTTCAGTCATCTGCAGTGCCACTTCATCAACTGGATAGCTTGTCAGCCACTGCACATGTAAGGCGCTGGCTGTGCATGCCCTTGATCATGCTCCCATTAACGGGAGCGTTCTGTGCACGCGCAGTTCATACTTACATACTTTGCATGCGTAGAATGCTCCTGTTTAGGTTCCCTTTAAAGTGTGCTGAGCTGTGTAAACAATGCAGAAAAGTCTCTGCTGTATCCAGGAAAGAAGCAGAGAACTTTCTCTCATTTGCTCAGTAAATAAAGAGGTGGGGAAGTAAGTAGTCTTTTACTTACCTGGGTCTTCTTCCAGCCCAGCCCCTCCCCCTAACTCCGTAGTCTCAGAGATCACTCTGTGTCCTCGGGGTCTTCTCCATTGTTCCCATCACCCCAACTAAAGTCGGCCACTTGGCTACGTCACACACTATGGTGCATGCGCTGGCTCAGCCGTGTTGCCTTGATAAATGCACCTGAGGCTGGGAGTGTTCAGCATAAAGACTTGTAACTGCCATAGCCGGCCTTTGACCTGAGCGACCGGAGAGGTCACTCAGCCTGATTTCCTATACTGGGGGCCAGGGTCGGACTGGGACACTGGGGGCCCACCAAAGAAATTTCAACCTGGGGCCCACACATCCCATGATTATAGTGAAAAGGGGCGTGACCATGCACCGGAAGGTGGGCGTGGTCATGATGTATTATGGACAGGGCCAAATGTACATTATCTTAGCAGCATTGTAATTCAGAGACACTGCTGAACAGCAAAACTTTGCAAAGAGTCCCCTCCTTCAATATAAAGTAATGTCCTACTTTGCAGAGGTTGCGACCACAGAGGTTGCAGAGGTTGCGACCGCATCGGGGCCTTTGGGCCAAAGGTGCCCCGGAGGGCCCTCCCTCAACTACAGTATTACCTCTCTTTTGGTCCTGTCACTGTGCTCATAATAAACACTTCTATAGATTTGAACAGTGGTAATCATTAGCAAGCTATTTCCCATCCCCTTCTTGCACCTCTGACACTTTAGTTGTCATTGGCAGGTTTTGGTGCATCGTATCATTTGTTATGTATAGAGTGCTTGGAGGGCCCCATTGTAAAATTTGCATCAAGGCTTACAGCTCCCTAGCTACGCCACTGCTCTCAGCATGAGTGATTACAGTACTGAGATGAGAATTTGTGTGCTGCAGGCAGCAATTGGAGCTCTGTCAGACAAGGAGGGGGGGGCCCCACCGGGGGGAAAAAACTGTACTACTGTGGCCCAGTCCGACCCTGTTGGGGGCACCTGTAGCTGGCTAGCTTTACTGAGTGCACCAACACTTGGCTACCTATACTGGAGGCACCTACGCTTGGCTACCTATGGGGGAAAGGAGACCTTCAGCTGACTTCCGATACTGGGGGCACCTATGCTTGGCAACCTATATTCAGGGCACCTACACATGAGATCCTATACCGAGGGCACCTATACCTGGCTACCTACCTATACTGAGTCTGATGGGTGTTTTTTTGGGGGGCACACTGCGGCTATAAAGCGTGGTGCAAATTGTCTGTGCTGTGCCATAATTCTAAATGGGGGGGGGGGGGGGAGGCGGCTAACTGTCTCACTGATTGTTTTCATTAATATTCCTGAAAGGTTCTAGCCTTCATTTTTAAGTATATTCAGGATAATGCACTCTCCATCCATTCATGGTTATTAATAGTATTTTTCTATCATACATATGTGATGTGTCACAGACATCTGACCATTTGGCGTATTGTGTCACGACGTCAAAAAGGTTGGGAACTATTGTCCTAGGAGATATCTCAGGAGAAAAGGTGAATTGCATGTGTGTGTGTGTGTGTGTGTGTGTGTGTGTGTGTGTGTGTGTGTGTGTGTGTGTGTGTGTGTGTGCGCAAGCGGGAAGAGGATGAAGGGGGGGGGGGGGCACAAAAACGAGGTTTCGCTCAGGGCACTGTGAAACCTAAGGCCGGCCCTGGTAACTGCACATGTACGGAACCCTCCTGGCCACAGGAGCATAATCGAGGAGGCACGCAGCCAGGACAGCGCATGTGCTGTAGTGTGTAACTTTGCAAGTCGGAAACTTTACTTGGGTTGAAAGCAACACAATGTAGGGGACTGAGAGGACACAGAGGGACTTCAAAGACTACAGGAGGCTGGAAGAAACCACAAAGAAGAAAAAGTCAACTTTTTCCCCCACTTCAGCTGTCCTTCAATTACAAACCAGTCTGATGGCATTAATTTTCAGTTAGCTTAAGTGACGTATAAATATGCCTTCAAATGACAGATCATTAGTAATACTCAGCTTTTATATTATTTTTTTTACTGTGTTTGTTTTAGAGAAAATTTTAATTTTGAGTTTCATCCCACTTTAACCACTTCATGCAAAATGGACATTTTTAACGCCCTATTTGTGCACCTCCTGCCTATGGTATGCAATGGTTAAGCCATACCACTTAAAATCAAGTCAAAATAAGTAAAAGATCTTCCAGCAAGCTGACACAGCTTTATATTTTCCATATGATTCTACAATTCTTTCTTAAAGTATTTATAATGTGCTATTACTGAAGACAAAATTCTGCAAATGATTCTAGGCTTCTCAAATATATGCAATGGTAAGCACACTAAAATCAAAGGCATTATATGTCTTGTGGGTTGCATTGTATGTCAGTCATTCAAATGTCACGTCTTTCTAAGCACCTGTACTTATCTGAGGAACTATTTGTGAAGTCACCAGCCAGGGAGCTTAAAAAGAACCAGATTGGGCTTAATTGACTTTATATGAGTGCAGAAAAATCCCAAAAGCTATTCTTCTAGCAAAGAGATTTGCATCTCCAGATAATGTAAAATATTACCATGAAAGTCACTTGCATCATCTTGCATCCTCAGATATAACAGATGGATGGAGCTATAAAAATTGGAGATTGCCCCAGTTTATTCTAAATCACTGCAGGGGTTAGCAGAAGAGAAACTCACACTACTGATCTATTATAGCCTGTGTAATTCACTGAAAGCATCTGGAATAGCTGTAATCTAAAACACTTTCCTCAGATAAATTGCTGATGATCTTCTCAATATATGGTTGACGGCCCTGATGGTACTAATTCTAGTGCTGCCATGCCTTTAAACTGTAAATTTATAATCATTTATAGCATTTAAAAACCAGTATCATCCAGAGAATTTAATGATAAGTTTATTATCCGGTTTTTAAAAACCAATTTCAGGCACAAGTGCTTTCCTAGGCCTGCGTAGGCAGTTAAAGGAAGAGCTTGTTTTTTTTCCTGTCTGTAAGCTTTTTGATTAAAAGGACAACCATCAAAGTCAACTGAAATTCTAAAAGTCATATATATTTCTAGTAATTACTAGCATATAGCAATACAAAGGCGTTTCATTAATTTTGTTAAGAAAATATGACATGTACAGAGCAGTTTTCACTGTGGGCATTACTATGGCGGACTGTACTGTACTGTAGGGGACATTCCAGCACATCCAGCATACAGAAACATTCCTCGCTGGCTGTAACCCACTGAAATTTCTTCAGACCTTCAGGAAGCAGAGAGACATTCAGCTGCAGCTAAGCAGCATGCAATATAAATCATCAGCTTCAGCTCTGTGTGCTCCAATCCAGTGTCTGTTTCCTGCTGTTCTGCAGAAGATTACAGCCAGGGAGGACTCATTCTTAATGGTGGGTGTAAGCATCCAAGAACAGGAAGAAAGTAAGGATTTTTATCTTTAAAAGCTACATTATAGTTAAATCTCTTGGCTGTTTCCATATGATCTAAGAGAAAGCAGTATGTGTGGGCAGGGAATAAGTTAACAGTCAGTAATTCCTCATAAAGTATGAAAGGGACATGGCTCCTGTCTATATGGTACAGTCCTTAAACCTGATGCAGACTAGGAAAGCAGAGCTCTAATACATAAAGCATTTCCTTCAACGTTTGTACTTTACAAGAGCAAGTATACTGATAAAGAAGGTTTTTAAACTGCAGACAAATTAAAAGCTTTGTGTTGTTACTGGTCAACAGCTCTGATCGAGTTTAAAGGGGCACTATGGTGAAATATTGTGAAATTTAAAATATTTGCAAACATATACAAATAAGTAGTACGTTTTTTCTACAGTAAAATGAGCCATAAATTATTTTTCTACTATGTTGCTGTCACTTACGGTAGGTAGTAGAAATCTGACAGAAGTGACAGGTTTTGGACTAGTCCATCTCTTCATAGGCGATTCTCAGCAAGGCTTTTATTCTTTATAAAGATATTCCCTAAAAAGGATTTAAACAATGATGCTGACCAGCTTCCCTGCTCCCTACACAAGTTTTTTGGCAGTTGGACAGAGCAACTGCCATTCACTAAGTGCTTTTGAAAATAAATAAATCCCTGAGATTCTCCCCCCCCCCCCCCATAAAGAGATGAACTAGTCCAAAACCTGTCGCTTCCTTTCTACTATCTACTGTAAGTGACAGCAAAAAAGAAGAAAAGTAATTTGTGGCTCATTTTACTCAGGAAAAAATATACTTCTTATTTGCACATGTTTTACATTTTAAAATTTTTGGCCATAGTGCCCCTTTAAAGTATTACAGCTTTCTTGAGAGTTGTACTTAAATGTTAAATGAATCACTTATAAAATACTTGGTGAGGAGTCAAAACTCTGACCTCTTCCTGCACCACAGGTTGTCTGTGCCAAAAAAAAGTAAGGTTATGCCCACACAGAGGCTTTGTGGTACTGACAATACAATCAAGAAATCAGCCAAAACTGAGAAGACACTAAAGATGAATCTATACAAAAACACTGCCATTTCTCAAGGACTCAAGTGTGACCCATGCCTTAGGCTAGGGCATGCAATGCAAAGCATGAAAAGAAGCAATTGACTAATGGGCACTTTTATTGGCTAACATTGTGCGGGTCAATGCGTGCAAGTCTAGTAATACACTGCAGGTTCTATATTGTAACAACTGAATCCCTTCTAACGCATTGCAATGACTTTGAAACACACGCATACAGATTGCAAAACAGTGTCCATTACAATGCAAAGAGCCAGTGTGAAAGTACCCTCACTGTTCTATCCATATTAAGTTTCAGAAAGAGAGAGGACTTGAGATGACGACAATCAGAGAGATGAGCTATTAATGTGGCTACATCAGGAGCAAAGAGATAGATTTCGTAGCAGATGTTGGACAGCATATAAGCGGTACTGGAATCTAAGCAAGCTGCTCAAGGCCATTGGTATACCTAGAGAAAAGGAGTCTGTGCACCACGCCTTGTGCCACTCAACATTGACGGGGCACAGTGAGGAGGTGATCAAGAGAAGCAGACGGTGGCCTAATGCACCAAAAACCTGAAAAGAGATTCAAGAAAAAAAATGAGCAAGCCTGTAGATTTAAGGTGCCCATTAAAGGTACAACTCCATGACCACTCAATTGTTTCCAATTGCTGCGGTAATTGATTAGAAACAATCAATCATACCCATTAAACGTATTGATCACATTGATCAGATTGCTTAAGGGGAATTCGGCCCACAATGGGCACGACTGATTGTTGCTGATCATCGTAATAATCGATTGGAAACTAATGGTAATACCATTAATGGGCATCTTTAGTAGTCAATAAGCATTGGTATATGGTCACAGCCATCGAAGATACAATCTTGATTGTACAATCTTATATCTATGAAATATTAGGGACTACCTAAAGTATCCAATCATATTCACTCAGTTTACCTTTTTACTAAAAAGATTTGCAAAGTTTATACGATCAAGATTATATTGAAGGGCAAGTTAACAATCCAACAGGATGTGAAGCAAAATTGTCACTACAAGATCCAAAAAAGCAAAAGAAACTTGATGGTGCTTTAAACTCTTACACACTATCCAAAGCAAAAGAAAAAAAAAATGAGGAAGGATTCTACTCAAAATGTAGGATAC
Organism: Hyperolius riggenbachi; assembly: GCF_040937935.1. Lineage (NCBI taxonomy): Eukaryota > Metazoa > Chordata > Amphibia > Anura > Hyperoliidae > Hyperolius > Hyperolius riggenbachi. Next base: position 374,467,669 of record NC_090648.1, read on the forward strand.
CATTTAACACAGAAATGATTAAATAGTTGTTAGTAATAGGCTTTACCAAGCCTAGACCCTTGACCTGTTAAGTTGGATTCTTTTATGGATTGCTCTTCTGAGGTAATGGTCTTGCTGCAGACATGACACTGCTCCCTCAAAAACCTAAGAATTCAGAAAATTAGGTTGGCCAGATGTGTGACTGCACCCCAGCAAAACTTTGAAACTCCTTATGTTCACACATTTTTCCCCTAATCCCGCCTCAAAACTCATGATTTAGAAAGCATTACAGTCAGACAATTAGCAATTAAGACAGAAAACTAGAGGTTTTTTTTAAGATAAGCAAAAGACAAATATTTATAGCATAGGGACACTTTCAAGCAGAGTCTAATTAGCGCCGATCTGTAATTTGGGCGCTGTCATATACTGCAATGGAGAATTGCAGCTATGGCCCACCAAGTGTATATGATGCGGCTTTAGTGTTAACTGATGCAGCACGGGTCATAATCCATGCCAGAGTTCAGCTATAGATCATTGCAGCACATATGTCAGGGTCATAATCTGTCCCCTAGTTCGGCATTGCCCAACTCCATATCGTTGCAGCTCATGTATAGCCAAGTAACGGAATGTGTCCGACTACCATTATTGGCTGTGGCGAAGAGGTATCTGTGTGGTGGTCGGGTATAGATAAGTGTAGGCAGATGGGGATTTGGTGTTAGGTGTACGTAGGAGGGAGGTCAGTGTTAGGTTTAACCACTTCACCACTGAGGGGTTTTACCCCCTGAGTACCAGAGCAATTTTCACCTTTCAGCGCTCCTTCCATTCATTCGTCTATAACTTTATCATTACTTATCACAATAAAATTAACTATATCTTGTTTTTTCCGCCACCAATTAGGCTTTATTTAGGTGGGACATTATGCCAAGAATTATTTTATTCTAAATGTGTTTTAATGGGAAAATAGGAAAAATGTGGGAAAAAATTAATTATTTTTTAGTTTTCGACCATTATAGTTTTTAAATAATGCATGCTACTGTAATTAAAACCCATGAAATTTATTTGCCCTTTTGTCCCGGGTATAAAACCGTTTAAATTATGTCCCTATCACAATGTTTGGCGCCAATATTTTATTTGGAAATAAAAGGTGCATTTTTTTCAGTTTTGCGTCCATCCCTAATTACAAGCCCATAGTTTATAAAGTAACGGTGTTGTACCCTCCTGACATAAATATTTAAAAAGTTCAGCCCCTAAGTTAACTATTTATGTATTTTTTTTTAATTGTACATTTTTTAATTTTTTTTTAATTACAAAAAAAAAATGGGGAGTGTGGGAGGTAATGAGTTAATTTTTTGTGTATAACTAATTAATTTGTATGTGAAAAATGTTTAGGGTGTAGTTTTACTATTTGGCCACAAGATGGCAACAGTAACTTTTTGTTTAATGCGACCTCTAAGCATCCTTCCGGACGAAGGAGGAAGTTGTAGGAGGCTGGGTAAGGTTTTTTTTTTTTCACAATGATCGCGCTGCTTAGCGGAAAAGCAGCGGATCATTGCGGGGCTTAGATCAACGAACAGGAATGGATTTTCCCGTTCATTGATCTCCGGGCGAGCGGCCGGCGGTGTGTTTACCTGCGGGAGTGCGCGCTAGAGCGAGCGGGAGCGCGGGCAGTGGCGGGAGCGCAGAAAGTACGGCTTTCTCCATCCCTGGGGGTTAAAGGATGGAAAAAGGGACGGAGAAATTCATACGGGCGGGGGTAAAGTGGTTAAGTAGGGTCAGTTTTAATGGATAGGGTGGGGGTGGAGAGACGGGAATGGTAGAAAATCGCCACAAAAGTTCACAATGCTATATTTGAATATCATTATCTATATACAAATAATGGCAATACCTAGTGCCAGTGGCGTAGCAATAGAGAAAGCAGATGTTGCAACCACACTGGGGCCCTTGGGCTAGAGGAGCCACGCAACAGTATTGGCTTTCTATTAATCCTGTGCTGGTAATAATCACTTCAATAAATACTTTAAATAGAAGTAATAAACTGTTTCCCATCCCCTTCTTGCACCTCTGATACTGTGGTTGTCCTTGGCAGGTTTTGGTGCACCCTATCAATTGTTATGTATAGGGTGCTTTGGGGGGAGGGTCCAATGTAAAACTAGCAATGGGGCCCACAGCTCCTAAAGCTACGCCACTGCCAAGTTATCCATTTTCAGATTGTAAACTGAGAATATAGCATAAAAAAATCAACACAATGAACTTGCCTCTGCTAAACACATCTCTCGGGTAAGCTAAAAGACTGATAGCTTGTTGCTTTGATTTGCTAGCTATCTCTGCTGCTTACCAGGTGACTGAGACTTGAACCTTAAGCAAAAGCTCTACTCTACACAACTACTTAGAAAGCTGTAACCAGTTTTACTTTTACACATATTTCATACGCAATGTTCACTGATATAAAGTTTGTAGAATTTCAATTAACCAGTGTTATTCAATTCACTGACTTTTAAAAAAAATCTGAGAATACATTTCTGTAAACAAAAGGTGCCTACATTTGTAGATAATGTGCAAGGAAATGCTTGAGAATGTTTTTCTCTTTGAGAGCTCTGCCATCTGCTGCCTAAACTGTCAAACAGCAGCCAAAAATGCAAAGAAATAAATAATATTCTAGTAAATAGACAATACAGTATATATTAAGAAAAAGTACATACTGTATAGCTTTAATTTTTGATTAGATGTTGGTTTCTTAAAAGTGTTTCAGTCAAATACATGCATAGCTCTCACACAGGCAGATACAATCTCTCTCTGTAGGTGCTGGGGTGACTGACAAAAATTACCTCTCTTCACCTTTTGAAATGATGCAGATTGCCTGGCTGTCCTGCTAATCATCTGCCTCTTATCCTTTTAGCCCTAGACCCTGAACGATCATGTAGATCAGGTGCTCTGACTAGTAACGTAGCGATCATCAAATTTTTGGTCCACGAACGCAAATTTACAGCTAATGTTCGCGAACAGGCAAACCGTGCAAACCACCATAGACTTTAACAGGCAGGAGAACTTTCAGGGCATCTCTGCAGTCCCAATTTCTTTGAAAAACGATAAATAAGTGTACCAAATTCCGGTCAGTGGCATGGCAGAGGAGGACCAACTGCGAAATATACACATTTTGCACAAACGCTTTTTTTAAATTTAATGGTTGCCAGCGATTAATAGCAAAGCCCCCATATGTGCTAGAAACACCAAATTTACAGGGTATGTTAAGGAGTACAAGAGGGGAAAAATTATTTTTTCAAAAAGACCTTATAGTTTTGGAAAAAATCGATGTTAAAGTTAGAGGAAAAAAGTTTATTTTTAAATGCGGTAAAATGACAGAAAATGTATCAACATGTATACAAATGTATTTTTTATTTGTATATTATGTTCAGAGTATGAACTTGTCTCCCATGCAGGCTGGGATAGCAAGAATGCGGAGTCCCGGCCACGTGGGGCTTCACAACCTGAGCTATACCAGCCCACATGATCCATGGTATGGAGGGGCTATGGAGGAGAGGGGCGGCCAAGCCTCCCTCTTTCCCTCAGTGCCCTTGTCCAATCCACGGAGAAGGGGCTCTTTCACACCTCCGGTGGCCCAGGAGGAAGTGGGGCTCGACAATACCCTGGTGCGGTTCAAGGTGGCATCTGGGTATCCACATTAAGAAGACAGTGTCTTTGCAGACAGCCACGACCACCCTGACCAGGAAGTAAGTTGGGGAGGCTGCTAGGCTGTAACAGAGGGGGACGGAGGAGAACCAGGGGAGCAGTGGGCATGAGGAGAGCCCACTAAACATGCTTGCTCCCCTCGGTTTAATTTCAATTTGCACTAAGGTATCCTTTAAATGAAATAAAAACACAACAACGAGAAAATTCCTTTAATGTTCTTAATTAAACATGAATACTTACCTTTATCTTAAAAAAAAAAAAAAAAAAGTTCCCACGCCAATATCCTCCGTCACTGCGTATGCACCCGCACATTTGCACCGTGTGCGCACCTGCCCACCACGCCAGCCTGCCGCGCACGTGCACGACACGCCCGCTCACCCACGCCCACCCCTTCGCCCATCATCGCTCGCCGCGCGTCACTCTCCCTCAATATCTCTGCATCCCTGCACATGCGCAGAGCACATGTGGGACACACACAGGGACATGGGACGCAGAGTCAGTAGGGTTTTATTATAGAGGAGATTATATATATATATATATATATATATATATATATATATATATAGATAGATAGATAGATAGATAGATAGATAGACCATCCAGCAGTGGCTGGATGGTGTAATGGTTAAGGGCTCTGCCTCTGACACAGGACACCAGGGATCGAATATCGGTTCTGCCTGTTCAGTAAGCCAGCACCTATTCAGTAGGAGATCTTAGGCAAGTCTCCCTAACACTGCTACTGCCTATAGAGCGCGTCCTAGTGGCTGCAGCTCTGGCACTTTGAGTCCGCCAGGAGAAAAGCGTGATATAAATGTTGTTTGTCTTGTCTACACACACACACACATGGCGCCAGGGGGGTGCTTTGGGGTAGCACCCCCTAAAATTGTCCAAGCACCCCCTGAGCACCCGCAGCGGCAGCCACTCGCCGCCCCACACTCTCTCCCTTCTGTAGTGCTACAAGAAAATGGCCGCCGATGTCCACAAATGCGGACATTGGCAGTCATTTTCTTGTAGCACTACAGAGGGAGAGGAGACGGGGAGATGCCTGACGCAGGAGAGGAGGCGGTGGGAACACCATAGAGGTAGTGGCCGCCAGCTCAGAAGGATGCACGTGCGGCGGGAGCGGAGGGGGGAGCAGGCTGGGGCAGCAATACTACCTACACTGGGGCAGCTGTACTGCCTACACTGGGAGTACCTACACTGGGGCAGCTGTACTACCTATGCTGGGGCAGCTGTACTACCTACGCTGGGGCAGCTCTACTACCTACGCTGGGGCAGCTCTACTACCTACGCTGGGGCAGCTCTACTACCTACGCTGGGGCAGCTCTACTACCTACGCTGAGGCAGCTCTACTACCTACTCTGGGGCAGCTCTACTACCTACGCTGGGGCAGCTCTACTACCTACGCTGGGGCAGCTCTACTACCTACGCTGGGGCAGCTCTACTACCTACGCTGGGGCAGCTCTACTACCTACACTGAGGCAGCTCTACTACCTACTCTGGGGCAGCTCTACTACCTACGCTGGGGCAGCTCTACTACCCATAATGGGGCCGCTATATTACCTATGCTGGGGTAGCAATATTATCTATGCTGGGGCAGCTATACTACCTATGCTGGGGCAGCTATACTACCTATGCTGGGGCAGCTATACTACCTATGCTGGGGCAGCTATACTACCTATGCTGGGGCAGCTATACTACCTATGCTGGAGCAGCTATGCTACCTATGCTGGGGCAGCTATACTACCTATGCTGGAGCAGCTATACTACCTATACTGGAGCAGCTATACTACCTATGCTGGAGCAGCTATACTACCTATACTGGAGCAGCTATACTACCTATGCTGGAGCAGCTATACTACCTATACTGTTGCAGCTATACTACCTATGCTGGAGCAGCTATACTACCTATACTGGGGCAGCTATACTACTTATACTGGGGCAACTTTATTACCTATACACGCCCACTTTTCAGCGCATAGACATGCCCCTTTCTTGACCACGTCCCTGGTTTTCGGTCATACTTTCAGGGGTGCGCTTTGCGCTCCGCAAGTTCACAGCTACCCCTAGGAAAGATCCAGCACCTGCATAGCACCCCCTAAAAAAATTCCTGGAACCGAATATATAGATAGATAGATAGATAGATAGATAGATAGATAGATAGATAGATAGATAGATAGATAGATAGATTTCTCACACTCTGAGTACAAATAGAAGGTCCAAAAATTAGGAAAAGTTGCCAGGGATACTTATACAGCCATATTGCGGCCCCGGCTGTTGCAAGTTCCATGGGATTTCCATGGGGTTTGTACGCACTGCCCCCCTGGATACCGTGTCATGAAATTCACTGCTCTTTCTTTTGATGCATGTAAATTTACATTACCGTTAGGTTGATACATTATTTGTAACTTTAAAACCGATTTTCTCCAAAACTTTAAAGTGTTTGATTTTTTTTTCTCCCTCTTGTTCCCACTGTCCCCCTTAACATACCGTGCAAATTAGTGTTTCTAACATGTACAGGGGCTGTTCCATTAAGTCGGCGGCCATTGACTTTAATGTAAAAAATGCAAAACAAATTTTTTTGAAAAACAATTGCAATAGATGAGAATGGCGAACAGCCCAAGCTTGCTGGGAATTGTCTGCTGGCGAACTGTTCGGGCCATCTCTAGCTCTGACCCAAATCTGACCAGATTAGCCACATGCTTGCTTCAGGTCTGCGATTCAGCCAAAGAGATCAGCCAGTTTGCCGGGCAACCATGTTTAAAAATAAATACTGTAAATATGGCTGTCACTACACGACTCTCACTTTAAGTTCCCCAAGGTGTTTACCCAGTTCTAATCTTGGTTGGGTAATTTTACCACCTCCATACAGTACAAGAGCTTACCTAAACAATCTGTACAAAGTATTCAAAATCTGTTGGACCGCTTACTACATGGAAGTGGTAAAATTGGCCAATCAAGATTGGATATACTGTATGTACCAGACGTTAGTTGTTTTGGAGCCAACCACCTGCAACAAGCAGCCAGTGGAGTTACACCAGAGTCAAAGTATCTGATCTGCATGCCAATTCTGGTCTAGTGGCCTAATGTATTAGAGGCAAAGCATCAGCACAAAGGTTGGGCAACTGGCATGGTTTGTTGTAGAAAGAAGATTGCAGCCTCTGGATTTCTACCACTTCAGGTTCCTTTAATCCTTTTAGTTGCCTTTCACAAACTATCTCATACTTGGATATACTCGGAAAGCCGCACAATCACGTGGCTTTGAACTGTACAGAAATTGATAGCAGAAAGCCTCAGCCATCTCTGCCTACATGAGGCAACTAAAAAAAAAAAAACCTTCTGATTTTCTTACCTGGGGCTTCCTCCAGTCCCTGGAAGCCTATGTGTCCCTCGCCACAGCTCTGTTCTCTGTCTGTGTCATGGGGGCCCCTCCGTAGCAGGCTAGGTCGGTGACTTCTGCGCATGTGCGTGTACTACGACTGTGCAGGAATGCTTCTGACCACGGGAGTGCGGCCGTATGATTGCACATCCACAGAAACCACTGACCTAGCTAGCTCAGCGGCCACTACGAAGGGGATAACAGAACAATGGCAGAGAGTGGAGCTGTGGTGAGGGACACATAGGCTTCTAAGGGCTGGAGGAAGCCCCAGGTAAGTTACTCTGATTTTTTTGCATTTGCCTGTTGTATCCATTAATGCTAGGGTTCCCACTTGAGTGTCAAAACAGCACAGTAAAAGCGCATCTGCTAAGCATCAGCATTGCCTGTCACTGCTGATACTGCCACTCGGTTCAGGGAATAGCTAGTATACAAAGACCAGAAGACAGCAGCATTGGGCTCCCCATTGGATTTACGTAAAAAGAAAAAAAAAGGTTTTGTTGGTATTTTCTGCACACAATTTTAACTTTTTCATGCGATTGTAAATACATTTTGTAAGAATTTGTAATGTGCAGTATGTAGGGGAAAAAAAGCAGAAAGTTGCCCAATCTTTTAATGTCGAGAGAACGCAGCGAGCGAACAAATATCTTGAATTACGAGGCCCAGTGACTTTCACCATATGTGCGGTGATGCACGTTTCATGCTATGCATTAAATTGCCCTGCTAACCGTGAAATACGTAGTAGCAAAGAAATATCACAAATAAAATGAAATTTTCTACAGTAAGTTAGCCTGGAGCACGTGCAAGTAATTAAATGAAAAAGGTCAAAAACAGACACACAGGGCATAGGACCAGCCTTTTGGGGTCTGAAAAAAGTACCGTATTTTTCAGACTATAAAACATACTTTTTCTTCCCCTAAAGTGGGGGGAAAAGTCAGTGCGTCTTATAGTCGCACTGTAAAAAAAAAAAAAAAAGTAAATTTGGACCAGCCCCTACGTGTGCCTCCTCTGCCCGTGTGCCCTCTGTTTGGTGTCTGCCCCCTTCCTATGTCCCCCACGTCCAGAATGCTTTGTCCGTACTAACGCTGCAGCCAATCACTTTCCTGTGTCCCCTGTCCCTGTGTGCAGTGTCCTTCATTGTCCCCGTGTCTATACTCACGCTGCAGCCAATCACTGTACCGTGCCTGCTTCCCCATGTGTGCAGCGTCCTCCGTTCTCCCCGTGTTCTACATCCCCGTGCCTGGACTCCTGTACCCTTACTTGCTGCAGCCACACAGCTCTGATGAAAACGAAGTAAGCAGGAGCCATCTACCAATCAAGTGAGGTGGCGTTGCTCCAGACCGCCAATCACTGCCGCTCACTGCTCCTGCTCTCTTTTTAATAGGAAGTGAAGGTCTTGCCGGCGGGACCAAGGGGAGTGCACTGATTGGCCTCAATGATGGAGCCTTTCGTCCCGCCCTTCAAACTGCGTTCGAGAGAGAGAAAGGAGCAGGAGCGGCAGTGATTGGCGGTCTGTGGAATCGCCCCCCGCCTGATTGGTAGATGACATCTGCTTACTTCCTTTTCATCGGAGCTGCAGCGAGTAAGGACACAGCAGTCTGGGCATTGGAACGTAGGACACGGGGACAAGGACGACGCTACACACAGGCACCGGGCATGGTACAAAGTGATTGGTTGCAGAGTGATTATGGACACAGGAGCCCAGGCACAGGGGGCAAAGGGCACAAGGACAACAAGAGGATGCTACACACAGGGACAGGGAACACCGGGCATGATACAAAGTGCATTATTATGAATCCCAGGTTGTGTTGTACTTTTATATTAACACTAGCTGTGTGGCTTCAGTGTAAGTATGGAAACAGGAGTGCAGATGCGAGGGATATAGGAAAGGGAACAGAGGACAATGAAGGACATGGGGACACTGAATACAGGGACACCAGAGGATACAGGGGAGAGAGGAAGACACAGGGCAACTCCAAGGGACACAATGGAATACCAGAGGACACAGGGGGCAGAGAATGACACAGGGGGACACAAGAAGGCATGAGGGGGACACAATTGTTTGGGGGGGATCCATAAGACAACCCTACACTATAGAGGCACCAGGTTTAGTATATTTTTTTCCCAAGTTTTTGTCCTCTAAACCTAGGTGCGTCTTATAGTCCGGAGCATCTTATAGTACAAAAAAATACGGTACTTAGGCTTAATTTTAACAAATGTGGACATAAGGCTTTTTTAATTGTGACCTCCCACACAGTTATCTCTAAAACCGCTAAATGAACTTTTTATTTAAACCACATCACATCTAACAGTCCAGAATTCTTGTAGGGAAACTAAAACTGTGAATGACTACTGTAACATCATAACAGGCACACATCGGACATTTTCCACTCTTGAGACGTAGGCTGTAGTGGTTTTTGGGGGTGTTATCTGTTTTATTTTTGGGCTGCTCGATAACTGTGGTGCCTAACAAACACTACTATGTGTACAATGGCAATCCTTCAGGCTAGAAGCACACTAGGGAGTGAGTTTTCTGCATTTTGCTTTTCTACATTTGTGGGTGTGCTTTTGTATGCACCTGTGCTTTTAATAGTAAAATACAGTATCATTTTTAATTAAAAAAAAAAAAAAAAAAGCATGAAGAAAATGCAGTCCTCTGCTTCTCCATTGAAATAAATAATGTTTTACATGCGTTTCTGAGAAATATGCAGCAAGTTGTGCATTTTGAAAAACACACATTGTAAAGCGTAGTAACCAAAAAAAGATACTGCACTCAACCTGTACAAAGCGTGCTGTGGTTTAAAGGGACTCAGAGCACCTCTCATGGGCATGCCTTTAAGCCAGACGACTTCCAACAAAGTCGTGCTATGACCCCTCTGGAGGAATAATGACCATGCGTGTCACTTCCTCTTCCTGCTTCATTCAGTGATGCATTTCTCTAACAGAGAAGACAGGAGTGACCCGGAAGTTATAACATAGCCAAGATGTGAGCCGCGACTTTTCAACTGAAATTGAACAAAAACTATTTGGTGTAAAACGGCAATTCAGGCTAATGAAAGAGGAGAGCACAAGCTACAGAAAGTTATGCAGTACTTTACAGTACTGGTCGGAGTCTTAAAGAGACTCTGAAGCGAGAATAAATCTCGCTTCAGAGCTCATAGTTAGCAGGGGCATGTGTGCCCCTGCTAAACCGCCGCTACAGCGCCGCTAAACAGGGGTCCCTTCACCCCCAAACCGCCCACTGCAACACTTGGTCGCAGACTTGGTCGTTCCTGGAGGCAGGGCTAACGGCTGCAGCCCTGCCTCCAGTCGCATCTATCAGCGGCGCATCGCCGCCTCTCCCCCGCCCCTCTCAGTGAAGGAAGACTGAGAGGGGCGGGGGAGAGGCGGAGATACGCGCTGACAGACGCGCGTGGGGCAGGGCTGCGGCGGTTAGCCCTGCCCCAACCAGGAAGCGCTCCCCCACTGCACTGAGGGGATTTGGGGGTGAAGGGACCCCCGTTTAGCGGCGCGATAGCGGCGGTTTAGCAGGGGCACACATGCCCCTGCTATCTATGAGGTCTGAAGCGAGATTTATTCTCGCTTCAGACTCTCTTTAAAGGCATACCCATGAGAGGTGCTTGAAGTCCCTTTAATTATTGGAAAGTAGCAGAAAAAAAAGAGACTGCCCATAAAACAGCACCACTCACGGGCCCATATGCAATTAATATTTTCTACTCCGTTTTCTCCTGGGTGACATTATCAAATGTCTCAATAAAATACCTTTAAAACCACCAGCAAGCAAGAAAATGTTCAAAATAACTAATAGTCCCTTTTCACATAGTTTTTGGTACTTTTTCAATTGCACATGGTATTTACATAGAAGATGCAAATGTATCTCCTAGGAGAAAACTCAGGAGAAAAAGTGAATTGTATATAAGCCCATGGTTTCAAAAAATATCACCAATACTTCACTGTATAAATTTGCATTCCATATGAAAACTTCAGGATAAAAAAACCTCAGACACTGATACATCTACTAGAATATTGAAATATAGTATAAATAAATCTGTAGTCAGTATACCTGGTATCCAATGAATCAATCACCTGCGCGACTATCAAATAAGATAATGGGCATGATTCACAAAGCTCCCAAAGAGCAAGCATATAATATAATTAAGGTAAGAAAAGTAATATTGAAATTAAGTTAACCACTTAATGACAAGCCGACTTATAAAAACGTCCTGCTAGAGCCTCTTAATGGCTCCAGGAGGTTTTATAAGTCAGACAGTGCTGCTGCCGCCGTGCGCGTGCACGTGAAAATAGTGGGGGAAAAAACCACCATAGAAAAAACACACCTTTATTTCCAAATAATATATTGTCACCATACTTTGTACTAGGGACATAATTAAAATCCTGTGATAACCAGGACAAATAGGCAGATAAAATGTGTGGGGTTTATGCCCAGTAGCAGTGTTTATATTAAAACTACAGGGGATGAAATTGGAGAAAGTGTATTTTTTCATTTTTTCCTTGTTTTTCCCTTTAAAATGCATAGAACATTAAGTAATTACTGAAAACAAATATCAACCCCAAAAAGCCCAATTGGTGGTGAAAAAAACAAGATATAGATCATTTCATTGTGATTAGTAGTGCTTAAGCTATTGGCAAATGAAGTGGATGAGCACTGAAAGGTGAAAATCGCTCATGTCCGTTAGTGTAAAACCCCCTTTGGGGTGAAGTGGTTAATCAGGAACAACTTACTTTGAGCGATTATTTTGCTTATAAATGTGCTGGAAGGGTATTTTATCAGTTAGGTGATAAATGAGTCATTTATGAGAGGTTTTGTGAACAGGGCCCAGTTATGTGTCAGAGTGTGAACTCGGATTCAGTTGAGCTATTCAGCTATAGACGCAGTAGTACAGAGGCGCCATTAGTGTAAAATATTTGATTAAACGTTTAATATGAGGGGGGTTAGTGGTGGACTTACCTCCCTAATGCCAACACAAGATACAGTTGGTTTTTCAAACAACAATAATTTCTTCACATACTCCCAAAAAATTGCAACGTGTTTCGTGGGCACATCCCACTTCATCAGGCTAGAAGAACAGTAGTATCACAACTTGTGCAACGGTTAACGGAGTTTAGCGCCTCTACAACCACTTTTTCATCTTACCCAATTCAGTACATACTACACCATATTGGGCTCTCGGTGTCTCCCTCCCTCCAATTCAGCTATAGACATACAATAAAGTGTCAAATGTGCAACCAAAAAACTATATTCAGGATATTAAACCAACAAAAAAATGCATACCTATAAAAAAACGTGATCACATTTTGCAATCAAAGTCGTGCAAACAAAATAGCGTACAGCATGAATAAAGTGCTCTATTAAGTCATGCTATGGGTAATGGATATCATGCTGGCTAGTGACTTTGTGTGATAGAAATACAAAAAACCCAGAAATACAAATTGAGACCAGGCTGAGGAGGGTGTCAGCGATATCAGGATGGATATGCCCACTGGTTCCGTGGGCATCACCCCACTTTTTCAAGACTGTGACCCTGTAACTGAATGTGGCCTGGTTGAAGATATATATATATATATATATATATATATATACATATATATATATATATATATATATATATATATATATATATATATATATATACACACACTAATGGGAGGAAGGACAGGTAAGTAACTAATCCGTATAATTATGCTGCAGCTGAAATGCCTCCAGTGTGATTTGCTCCAGTCAGATCACTGGAGGCATTTCAGCTGATTTATACAATAGTTGATATTTTTTTGAAACTGCGAGTGGTGTTGTTTTATGGGAAATCCATTTTTTCTCAAACACAATGGGCTCTATTCACAATCACACATGCGGTAAGAGTTTTACGGCTATACTACCGCCAGTGATAATTTCCACATTTTTTTGCACATTCACTAAAATTTTCAGTATGTTTTCCGCATGCGGGAACAATGCGTAAAAAAATTGGGGAAATATGCGTAATTACATAGTAACCATGCGTAAATAAAAAGTGGCATAAGAAAAACCTTGTAAAAAAAAAAAAAAAATTAAAGTCCAGCAAACACTGTGCTCAAAGCTCCAGACTCCATTGAAAGCGGTTTGAAACCCGGACATAATATTCAATAATATATAGGATGCGAATCAGAGGCGCCAAAAAGAGTAAAACAATTATAGGTAAAAAACATTCGGGGGGAGCTATATTCACCACCCGTTTCACAGACCAAAAACCAACAGAGACCACAATGTTTGGTCAAAAGAATTCACAATTTATTCGTACTCCCAGGTGCTACGCGTTTCACGGGATCAACCCGCTTCCTCAGGCAAAACAGGAGTACAAGCTAGAAATATAAAACAATAATATACATAAAAATAGGCCCCAAATGCTTGTAAACAATCAAACACAAAAGTGCGTACATAATGAGGTATAAATATCCATGCGGATATATGGTTTAAATTTATGCTCATTGGGATTTAATGGGATATCAATACATATAAAAATATATATATATAAAAAAAGGTGCTGCAACAATATACTTTCAACTCACATATATCCACTGTTCGTCCCATAGACTACCAATTGATAATTCAGTCTACCGACTAGTGGTGTGCAATACCCAAGAGAAACGCTGATGGTCTATTGCTGATAATAGGTAATCATATTAAGCAATTTTAGCATAGAAGGTATATCCTGTACTGTAGTGCTAAACATAACGTAAAACCTAAAGTCCAGTCCAACATGAGTAAACAGGACAGACTTACCAGTTGGGGGTCTGGAGCAAGTATGAGCGCCACAGTGGGGGAGCGAGGTGTGCTGTGTCCTATATGAAGTGTCTGAGTACGGAGAACGCCGTCTCCGTACTGTTCTATTCAACTTCCGCCGCGCTAGGCGGAAGTGGCGTACATCGCGCATGCGCTGGAATGTATCAGCGCCATTTTGGAGAAGGGCGCTGTGGGCATCATGTACGCCGCTCGTAAGCGGCTAATAGATGTTGATGAAGCGTCCCATGTGGCGCATAATAACATAAATTCCTGGCGCTACTCACATCTAGCCGCCAGTTAACATAGTGACCACGTTCTTTTATGTGACTTCAGCGGCTGGGCCAGGTGGTCGGGGCTTATATATCTGGACATTATATGAGCGAGATAAGAGAATTTAGACTGAATCTAACTTGGCTTACTAATCACCTATTGTCATGTTTGTAAACATAAAAGCCGGAACATGTGATTGCAAGCAAACAAGCCGCAATCTAAGGAATGTAACGGCATAAGGAAGTGTGCAGACCAGCATAAATAAGGATATGGGACACCTAAACAGAAATTTCCTGATCTAAAGGTTGCAAGAGCATGAGAAAGATTCTTTTGTATAAACCAGCATACATGTAAACATAAATCACATGGGATAGTGGACGAGAGAGGTCCTGTAAATAGAAATAACATAGTTTGAAATAGAGCACAACATAAAAATGAAGGTAATAATGAAAATGGATAAAAATAAGTGTAATAAATTAAAATAGACAACCAGGGCCATTGATGCGTCTGCATGTAAAAACAATAAAAGAGAGCAAACATATAGTAAAAATTTATCAATCATGGTGCAAATGGGACACACATCGATTAGGATATCGGGTATAAATACCGACTCTACTTTTTAGGTTAAAATGCTTTTTCCAGGACCTCGTTAAGACCGTTAGGAACCTCTTAACGAGGTCCTGGAAAAAGCATTTTAACCTAAAAAGTAGAGTCGGTATTTATACCCGATATCCTAATCGATGTGTGTCCCATTTGCACCATGATTGATAAATTTTTACTATATGTTTGCTCTCTTCTATTGTTTTTACATGCAGACGCATCAATGGCCCTGGTTGTCTATTTTAATTTATTACACTTATTTTTATCCATTTTCATTATTACCTTCATTTTTATGTTGTGCTCTATTTCAAACTATGTTATTTCTATTTACAGGACCTCTCTCGTCCACTATCCCATGTGATTTATGTTTACATGTATGCTGGTTTATACAAAAGAATCTTTCTCATGCTCTTGCAACCTATAGATCAGGAAATTTCTGTTTAGGTGTCCCATATCCTTATTTATGCTGGTCTGCACACTTCCTTATGCCGTTACATTCCTTAGATTGCGGCTTGTTTGCTTGCAATCACATGTTCCGGCTTTTATGTTTACAAACATGACAATAGGTGATTAGTAAGCCAAGTTAGATTCAGTCTAAATTCTCTTATCTCGCTCATATAATGTCCAGATATATAAGCCCCGACCACCTGGCCCAGCCGCTGAAGTCACATAAAAGAACGTGGTCACTATGTTAACTGGCGGCTAGATGTGAGTAGCGCCAGGAATTTATGTTATTATGCGCCACATGGGACGCTTCATCAACATCTATTAGCCGCTTACGAGCGGCGTACATGATGCCCACAGCGCCCTTCTCCAAAATGGCGCTGATACATTCCGGCGCATGCGCGATGTACGCCACTTCCGCCTAGCGCGGCGGAAGTTGAATAGAACAGTACGGAGACGGCGTTCTCCGTACTCAGACACTTCATATAGGACACAGCACACCTCGCTCCCCCACTGTGGCGCTCATACTTGCTCCAGACCCCCAACTGGTAAGTCTGTCCTGTTTACTCATGTTGGACTGGACTTTAGGTTTTACGTTATGTTTAGCACTACAGTACAGGATATACCTTCTATGCTAAAATTGCTTAATATGATTACCTATTATCAGCAATAGACCATCAGCGTTTCTCTTGGGTATTGCACACCACTAGTAGGTAGACTGAATTATCAATTGGTAGTCTATGGGACGAACAGTGGATATATGTGAGTTGAAAGTATATTGTTGCAGCACCTTTTTTTATATATATATATTTTTATATGTATTGATATCCCATTAAATCCCAATGAGCATAAATTTAAACCATATATCCGCATGGATATTTATACCTCATTATGTACGCACTTTTGTGTTTGATTGTTTACAAGCATTTGGGGCCTATTTTTATGTATATTATTGTTTTATATTTCTAGCTTGTACTCCTGTTTTGCCTGAGGAAGCGGGTTGATCCCGTGAAACGCGTAGCACCTGGGAGTACGAATAAATTGTGAATTCTTTTGACCAAACATTGTGGTCTCTGTTGGTTTTTGGTCTGTGAAACGGGTGGTGAATATAGCTCCCCCCGAATGTTTTTTACCTATAATTGTTTTACTCTTTTTGGCGCCTCTGATTCGCATCCTATATACAATTCGGTCCACCTGGGGTGGCAAGGATTTTTCCTTACTTCTTCTACAGAGAGCGACATCTTAGACCTGAGTGGGGTCAGGTTCTAATTCTCCCCACCTGCATATGGAGTGGTTGCCTAGGGGCAACCTATGTTTGTGAGTATAAATTCACATTGATTTATTTTTTTGCTTTTTAATCTTTGACATACTACACCATTTGGGCTCTCGGTCTTTTGTTTTTATCTCTGAAGTGCATAATATTCAATAAAAACATGTTTTCCTATTTTATATATGCCATAAGGTTATCATATTTGAATTTGTGCATAATTCATTTATAAGTTAAAGCTGCCCAAAAGTACAGTTTTTTGCTTTATGAGCTGACTTTGCATTTTAGTAATAACTGCTTTTATTCATTCATTCATTCAGGCAGACATGGTTTGACTCTCTCTCTGTGTCCGGGAGCTCCTGCACAGTCAGAGAATATGTCACATTCCACACTTGATACATTTAGGCTGCTTTCACAGTGGGACGTTACAGGCGCACTTTAGTGCAGCCTGTAACGCACCCCACCGCACAGCAATGAAAAATCAATGGGCTGTTCACAGTGCCCACGTTGCGTTACACAGTAACGCTGCATGTTCGTTTGAAGTGCAGCATACTGTGCTTTCTAGCGGCTTAAGCCGCGTTAGAATGTTTGCACATGCTCAGTATAGGTTTTTTTTTTATTTTGTGGGCGGAGAGGAGGCGGGGAGAGGCCGCTACGTAGCCAGGCACATGGCTACTTTATATTCACTGCACTTGCAGTGTTTACTTCCAGGAGTGGCCGCTGATTGGCTGGCAGGACCACGTGATGTGGAGAGCTCCGCTCACGTGGTCTCCGCAGCGCATCTGACAGAGCAGGCGCACCAAGAGCTGCTTTTGAGGCTCTTGGTAGCGTCCTGCTCCATCACCACCAGGCGTTGTGTTAGGGGCACTTTATGCGCTCTATAACGTCCCCTAAACGCAACGTCCTGGTGGGAAAGTAGCCTTAAAGGGATACTGTAGGGGGTCGGGGGAAAATGAGTTGAAGTTACCTGGGGCACCGATGCTCCAGCCCGCCTCCAGTTCACTTCTGGAATTTCAGACTTTAAAGTCTGAAAAACCACTGCGCCTGCGTTGCCGTGTCCTCGAGCCCGCTGATGTCACCAGGAGCATACTGCGCAGGCCCAGTATGGTCTGTGTCTACGCAGTACGCTCCTGGTGACATTTTGACGGGATTGAGGACATGGCAACGCAGGCGCAGTGGTTTTCAGACTTTAAAGTCGGAAATTCCAGAAGTGAACCGGAGGCATGGCCGGAGCATCGGTGAGTGATTGCGTGGGCACAGGACGTCTGCGGGGGACAGTTAGAAGCCCCGGGTAAGTTCAACTCATTTTCCCCCGACCCCCCAACAGTATCCCTTTAAGTAAACACAAGATTACATTGTTTAACTTTCGGAAGGGGCCAGCTCTGAAGGCATTGAAGCTTCTAAAGCCTTGTAACGGAAAATCCGCAACGCCGGATGGATTGCGGAAATATGGTCGCATCCAATCCGGCAAGCGGACTTTCCAACGCGGGATGCGGAAATTCGTCCGCATCCGCTACGCAAACCCGTCCGAGCACTCTGCTCCAAACTCACCAGCATGCTGCTCACCAGGGCTCTGCCATCTTGCCTCTAGGGGGCGGGCGCGCACGACACACACGCCTTTATACTCTTAGAAAGCGTGTCAGCTGACCTGGAGGTCAGCTGACATTTTAGCCTGCTCTGATTGGTTGCTGCCTGGGGTGGAGACTTCTCTCCCAGGCAGTATATAAGGAAGTGCTTTTCAGTCACACTTCGTCTGTGTTTGTGATACCCTGTGTCAGCACTCAGACCTAGTCAGCCTTGTCTCTGATTTTGTGTTATATATTGGTTTATCGCCAATATATACACATATTATACTGTTTGATTTTTCGTGTATGATTCTGTACCTGTCTTGACTACTCTTCTGCTTCCTGATTCTGTACTTCGCCAGCCCGTACCGTTATCGACTATTGGCTTGGTTTCCGACTATTCTCTTGTCTCACGTTTCTGTACTGCTGCCACCTGATCTGTTGCCGAACCTCATTTTGTCTGACCTTTCTCCCTTCAGTGGACCGTCTCCCACTGTAGGGTTCTATTAGAGGTTTGCCTCTTTGAGACGACCGCCACTAGCAAACCCTTGCTGCTAGAGGCCGAGAATCCTTCACTCCGTCCTTTGGAGGATCTCACACACGGGGTTCCCATTCAGAGGTAACCACACCTCTGAGGAATTACGGTGTGGTGGATATTTCCACAGACTTGAATTTACACTGTATATTATTATTGTTGTTGTCTGCTGTTCCAGCTGCTGGAGGTTGTATAGTGGCTTAAGAGTGTACTGGTTAAGGGCTCTGCCTTTGACATGGGAGACCAGGGTTCGAATCCTGGCTAGGTCAAGTACCTATTCAGTAGGGAGTTCAAGGCAAGACTCCTTAACACTGCAGGGTGGCCTCTTGAGTGCGTCCCAGTGGCTGCAGCTCTTGAGCGCTTTGAGTCCGACAGGAGAAAAGCGCTATACAAATGTTCGGATTATTATTATTATTATTATTATCTCTGTGCCCTATAGAGATACTCTATTGTACCAAGCACCCTCTTGCATACGATTGTATCGTGTCACGCTATACTTGCATTATTGGTGATTCTGCAGATCACCATATAATCAGGTATAGCATCTGTATTATTGGTGATACTGCAGATCACCAATAATCAGAATAGCGGTGCTTGCTGACACCAATCGTTACAAGCCTGTGTTAACCCTTTGAGTGATGTTCTAGTAAAAAAATGCTGGTTGTATATAATATGCTGTGAATAATCTATTAAAGCAAAGAGGAAATTCTGGGTTATATTCCGCTTTAAGTCAATGGGAAGTGAAATATATCACCAAGTACTAGTAGGTGATAAAAAAAAAATCTATATAATATAATCTATAATCCTTGTGAATTGCCATTTGAGGTATTTACCTCACAAGTCAGTAATTTTAGTTTTCCATGCCTTAGCGAATTGACATTTTACAAAATGTTTAGTAAAATCTGAAGCCGTTTTCAGCTTTAAAGAATGTGAATTGAAGTCAGGACTATTAGCTAGTAGTTGCCTTGCACATGGAGTGACTATTTGAAAATGTAACTTACATTTATTAACCAGTTCGGCCTATCTGGACGAGCTTCCTCGTCCAGATAGGCACTGCTGCTTCTGCCGCATGGTGCGCGCGATCGGGCGTGCTCCGACGAGCACACCCGCCGCCCGCCCCCCGGTCAGTGAATGGGAATATAATTCTCATTCACCGATCTAATTTCCCCGCAGAAAAACCGACGCTTTCTATTAAGAGAGCGCAGTATTTCTGCCCTCCCAGGAAACTTCTCCGTGTACTTTAGTTCCTGGATGCGAGATCGTTCGCATCCAGGACTTTTTTTACTGTGGCCATCTTGTGGCCAAATAGTAAACTGCACCCACATACATTTTTAATAAAACAATTCTATTAGTTTACATTTAAAATTAGGAGTTTCCCTCCCACACCAAAAATTACCCACATACATATTTTATTTAAAAAAAAAATACAATAAAAAAAAAAAAAACAACATAAATAGTTACCCAAGGGTCTGAACTTTTTAAATATGCATGTCAAGAGAGTATGTTGTTATATTATTTAAAATTATAAGCTTATAAATAGTGATGGACGCAAATTGAAAAAATGCACCTTTATTTCTAAATGAAATATTGGCACCATAAATTGTGATACGGACATCGTTTAACTAGTTCCCCACCCGCGTACAGTATATCTACGCTCCTTTGGACTTCACTTCCCCGCCCGGAGTGTAGATATACGTACCCCCCGCCGCTAACGCCGCTGTCCGCGCTCCCGCTCGCACTCCCGCGATCGTGCACGCCGCTGCCCGCTCGCCCGGAGATCAATGAACGGGAAAATACATTCCCGTTCGTTGATCTCTGCCCCTGCAATGATCTGCTGCTTTCGCTAAGCAGCGCGATCATTGTGAAAAAGAAAAAAAAATCCCAGCCTCTTTGTGCTTCCTCCAAGCTTCCGGAAGGACGCTCGGAGGTCGCATTAAACAAAAAGTTAGTGTTGCCATCTTGTGGCCAAATAGTAAAACTACACCCAAACTATTTTTCACATACACATACATTACTTATACACAAAAAATTAACTCATTACCTCCCACATTCCCCATTTTTTTTTTTTGTAATTAAAAAAAAATAAAAAATTTACAATTAAAAAAAATACATAAATAGTTACCTTAGGGACTGAACTTTTTAAATATTTATATCAGGAGGGTACAACACTGTTACTTTATAAACTATGGGCTTGTAATTAGGGATGGACGCAAAACTGAAAAAAATGCACCTTTATTTCCAAATAAAATATTGGCGCCAAACATTGTGATAGGGACATAATTTAAATGGCATTATATCCGGGACAAATGGGCAAATACATTTCATGGATTTTAATGACAGTAGCATGCATTATTTAAAAACTATAATGGCGTAAAACTGAAAAATAATGTTTTTTTTCCCATATGTTTTCCTATTTTCCCATTAAAACACATTTAGAATAAAATAATTCTTGGCATAATGTCCCACCTAAAGAAAGCCTAATTGGTGGCAAAGAAAACAAGATATAGTTCATTTCATTGCGATAAGTAATGATAAAGTTATAGGCGAATGAATGTAAGGAGCGCTGAAAGGAGAAAATTGCTCGGATGCTGAAGGGGTAAAACCCCTCAGTTGGGAAGTGGTTAAACGGTGTAATAACCGGGACAGATGGGCAAATAAAATTCATGAGTTTTAATTATGGTAGCTTATATTAATTTCAAACTATAATGGCCAAAAACTGAGAAATAATGAATTTTTTTCATTTCTTTCTTAATCTTCCTGTTAAAATGGATTTAGAAAAAAATAATTCTTAGCAAAATGTAGCACCCAAAGAAAGCCTAATTAGTGGCGGAAAAAACAAGATATAGATCAATTCATTGTGATAAGTAGCAATAAAGTTATAGGCGAATGAATGGGAGGTGAACGTTGCTCGGATGCATGAGATTTTCGGCACTGCGGTGCTGAACCGGTTAAGGGACTGAAGGCTGCAGGTGATTTTGAGAAGTGACACTGTCACAGGCAACAGTCACTCCTAATATAAGTCTATTACTGAAGACTAGTTACCATAACTAAGTCACTTGTGTGACATGGTGCACGCATCCACATTCATATATACAGAAAATGTATATGCGTATACTTACACACCCCATATACTCTTATACATATGCACAAGCTTACAGTCAGATATACTTACATATGCACAGCTTACACAAAGAGTTGCAGAGTGAGCGCAGCTATAGGGTTTGGAATCGCACAATTGGACCACAAATGCACCTGCATCAAAATGCTGCCAGTTAACTTTTTTTGTCATTAAGCAGATAAAGGTAAGCATTCCTTGTATACAACGCATATGTTGCTCCTCACAAAGTGTTATGCTGAGTTTTTTCGACAGATTTACTTTTTCCATTCAATTTTCATTTCGATTGATTTTCCGATTTTTTTTCCTGAACCATTTCCATTCACTTCTATGAAAAAAGAATTCCGAAAAATGGTCAAAATCAGATCGGACCTGTCAGAAATTATCTATCGAGCCATCTATCTGCTGATATAACTCATAGTGTATTCCCAGCATTATGCTAGGTATACACTATGGGATTTTCTGGCAGATTTACTGTCAGATTGATTAATTCCAGCATGTCTGATCTGATTTCCGATCGATTTCCGACTGTTCTGTTCACCTCTTTCGGAAATTGACCGAAAAACACTCGTTGATCGATCGGATATCAGATCGGACATGTTGGAAATAATCGATCTTACAGTAAATCTGACAGAAAATCTCAGTGTGTACCTAGCATTAAGCTGTGTACACACATCCAGTTTTACCACTTTCAAGGAGTATGTGAGCTCGTAGAAGCAACAAATGCAATGCACACCTATGCAATATCCACACTGCCACAGTAGGTTTACATGTGTACACACATTAGTGTTAAGCTGTGTACACACATCCAATTTTACCACTTCCAAGGAGTATGTGAACTTACCTACACAATCTGTTTATAATATTCAAAATATTTCAGCCCTCATACTATATGGAGGTGGTAAAATTTGTCAATAATTAACCAATCAAAATGGGATGTGTGTACGCCCTCTTAGAGAGGAATGACCAATTGCAAAATTCACTCTGGGGCCCCACGAGTCTGCTGTGGCTACTAGAGATGTTGGCGAGCCGTTCGCCAGTGAATCTCTATGGGCCACTACTACTTCCGGTTCGCTATGACCCGTAGTAGTACGGCTGCGCTGAGCCGGCGGTGCACGTCTTTGATCGCGCGCCTGTTGCCGGGCACTCTCTGCGCATGAGTGTGATGTCACTCATGACATCACGCACATGCGCAGAAAGTGCCCGGCATCAGGCACGCGATTAAGGACGTGCACCGTCAGCCCAGCCGTACTACTCCGGGTCATAGCGAAACGGAAGTAGTACAGGGTGAGGGGTTCGCCGACATCTCTAGTGGCTATGTGCATGTGTATGAATGATGAGATTGAAGGATTAAAACTAACATGGTGAACTAAAGACTGAAAGTGTATGTTGCTAACTTGCCAACTCGGTGCCCTCTTTAACCACTTCAGCCTACAGTGTTTTTTCACCTTATGCATCCAAGAAATTTTCACCTCCCATTCATTCACCAATAACTTTATCACTACTTAGAACAATGAAATGATCTATATCTTGTTTTTTCCGCCACCAATTAGGCTTTCTTTGGGTGGTACATTTTGCTAAGAATTATTTTTTTCTAAAGGCATTTTACACAGGAATATTAAGAAAAAATAGAAAAAATTATTATTTCTCAGTTTTGGCCATTATAGCTTTAAAATAATACATGCTACCATAAATAAAACCCGTTGTCCCGGTTATTATACCATTTAAATTATGTCCCAATCACAATGTATGGCGCCAATATTTTATTTGGAAATAAAGGTGGATTTTTTCAGTTTTGCCTCCTTCACTATTTACAAGCTTATAATTTAACAAATAATAGTAATATACTTGACATGCAATTCCAGATCCTTTTTTTGTAATTTATTTTATTTTTTCATTAAACATTTTATTTGGGTGTTTTTGGAGAGTGTGGGAGGTAAACAGTTAATTTATAAATGTAATTGTATGTCTGTTTATTTAAAAATTGTATGTAGATGTAGATTTACTATTTGGCCACAAGATGGTCTCTGTCTTTTTTTTTTTTTCATCCTGTAACGGATCACGCTTACAGGTAGTGAAGGGAGGACATGACATTTTTTGTTTCTCCAGAAAGATCGTGGCTTCTCATAGAAGCTTACCAAACACACAATTGGAGAAACTCACTCCCAAACAGTTCTCTGCTGCTTTATAAAGCCTGCAGGCTGCTTATAAGCCAATGAGAAGTGCACACATAATACACCTAGCTTGCAGTGATAATCAAGCAGAAGCTGAGCAAGTCAGCCAATTAGTTGGAGAGGGCTTCAGTTGCATATAGACAATGGCTATATGACCAGCAGGGGGCACCAGCGTGCAGGATATTCCCTCTCATCTGCCCCCCTCCTAACTAAACTGCATGGGATACTACAATAATTAAAAACAATGGTGCATGAGCCAGCCTGGGGCCCCGGGAACTCTCACTGCCCGGGGCCCCAGAACCAGCATCTAACACCATATGTGAGCGCAGCCATTGTTTTTAATTATTGTAGTATCCCATGCAGTTTAGTTAGGAGGGGGGCAGATGAGAGGGAATATCCTGCACGCTGGTGCCCCCTGCTGGTCATATAGCCATTGTCTATATGCAACTGAAGCCCTCTCCAACTAATTGGCTGACTTGCTCAGCTTCTGCTTGATTATCACTGCAAACTAGGTGTATTATGTGTGCACTTCTCATTGGCTTATAAGCAGCCTGCAGGCTTTATAAAGCAGCAGAGAACTGTTTGGGAGTGAGTTTCTCCAATTGTGTGTTTGGTAAGTTTTAGAGCAGTAGGAGACAGGCCTTGGAGGTGGCAGCTCCAAGGTTTTGGCTGCGCTCACATATGGTGTTAGATGCTGGTTCTGGGGCCCCGGGCAGTGAGAGTTCCCGGGGCCCCAGGCTGGCTCATGCACCATTGTTTTTAATTCTCATAGAAGCTGTCTGTCTTTCTAATGGGGACTTAGATCGATGAATGGGAACTGCATTCCAATTCATTGATCTCCGGGCTAATGGGCGGCAGCACGGGAGCGTGTGGGCGCGTGTGCGATCGGCCGCAGGAGCCCGCAGCAGTGCAGCAGCAGCCTTTTGGACATAGCAGCTATGTCCAAAAGGCTTAATTGGTTAAAGGGAACCAGAGATGAACGTTTCACACAAAATAAACATATTAGTTGATAGCTTGTAAAGAATAAATGCTCTACCTGATAATTTTGCTGCTTTGGTGTGCCTTTTTTAGTGTTTTTTATCCATTATTGCTCCAGGAAAAATCAAATATGGCCGCCGGCTCATTTCCCTTCTCCTTCCGGGTTATATGAGTTGTTCTGGATGTGCTGTCTATGCTATATGAGACTATGCTGCTATCTAGGCTTATGCAGCCTTTCATCTGTGTGCTTTCATTTTGGTATGATCTGCCTGTAGGAAGTGTCACTGATAATAACTGCAGTTTCATTCCTATGAGAATCTAGTGCACACAGAGCACACAGGGATCATATTACAGCCACAGGGCTTCTCTCTCAGGAGCAGCAGCCCCTCCCAGTCATCACAGCTCTCAGTATGCAAAGCAGAAGATCTAAGCCAGGAGGGGGAAGGCTTGGGCTTGAAAGGACTCCACAGAAGAGTGACTCAGCTATAATGATTCCAGGTCAAACCTTGACTGAATAGTCGATGGATTCTTATCACAGTTGCTATTAGACTAATTAAGCAGATAACAATAAAACTAAAAGCAGGGTAGGTGTTTACTGTCATGTTCCCACTGATAAATGTAATAAAATACATGAGGGTGCTTCATCTCTGGTTCTCTTTAAACAAGTTTGAGAAAACTTTTCTGACTTTGGTCTCTGCTCTAAACATCTAAAAAAACAACTGTTTTTGAAGCAAGGAGTGAACAACAAACTATTAAGGTAAATTACAAAATACACTAACTTTTCCTCTGTAAAAAAAGATTTTGAATATTTATAAAATCAAGCTCTGCAGCAATTTAGACCAGCTATATGAAATAAACTATAAAATATTTCAGATGATTGCAAGAAGCGATTAAAATCATGGGATTATCCTCACTATCATTATTTAGGAAGATTAGAAAAAAAAGTGACGATCATTTCTAAATTGCTCCACCTGATATCATTTACCAGCACTGTAGGTTTTATACTTGTAAGAGCTCTCTTCCATTATCTGAAGAGGAAAGAAAGTTCATAGTTGGCTGATGGTGTAATGGTTAAGGGCTCTGCCTCTGACACAGGAGACCAGGGTTCGAATCTCAGCTCTGCCTGTTCAGTAAGCCAGCACTAATTCAGTAGGAGACCTTTGGCAAGTCTCCCTTACACTGCTACTGCCAATAGAGCGCGCCCTAGTGGCTGCTGCTCTGCTCTGGCGCTTTGAGTCCGCAAGGAGAAAAGCGCAATATAAATGTTATTTGTCTTGTCTTGTCATATTTTAAACTGACTTTGAATAAACAGAAAGACTGTGTCAGTAACAGCAAAATTACCTCTGCAGCGGGGAGCGACGCGGCCGCCGCTCTCGCGTCTGACGTCACGGCGGATTCCGCAGCCGCCTCCTCGGCATCGCTTCCCACCAGGTCAGGTCTTTCCAGAGTCCATCAAAGCAGAGCAGCACTCGTGCGCACCAGGAGACAGGACCTTTATGCTTTGAGGAGGCGGGTCAGCTGACCTGCCGGTCAGCTGACAGGGCTGGGCTGACTTTTGGCACTGATTGGCTGGAATCTGCTGGGCGGAACTTGTGTATGCTCTGTCTGCATTTAAGGCCTAAACTGTCAGTGCATCATTGTCTGCTGTTGCTGAAACTTTGCGGTTAAGCTCTCAGACCTTAGATAGTTCCGGTGTGCTTTGATCCGGGAGGAAACCGGGGATTTCACACAAGATAGGAATTGTTTGATAGCTATAATTATAATTTATATTATTGTCTTTATGTGTATGAACCTTGCCTGAACTCTCGACTATCCTTTGCCTCACGATTCTGTACTCTGCCTATCTGTCTTGTTGCCGACCCTGGCCCGACCTAGACTCTGCTCTTGCCTTCTGATTCTGTACTTCCGCATATCTGATTGCTGCCGACCTTAGCTAGCCTCTGACTACGTTCTGTTTGCCGATTTTGTACTGCTGCCTGACCGATCAGTTACCGACCCTGCCTGTACGACCTCTCCTGTTCTGGTGATAGTCCCACAGCCAGGGACTATCACTTGGGAGTGCTCCTGAGCTACTGTGCACCTAAACACGTGTGATCACTCTGATTAAAGTACTGACATTTCTGTTACTATTTCTGCATTATTGGTGATTCTGCAGATCACCACATAATCAGATATAGTTTCTGTATTATTGGTGATACTGCAGATCACCAAATAATCAGAACTCTGTCACTAGCTGACACTAACCGTTACAGACTGGTGTTGGAAGATATTTTCTGGGAACGGCTGGTGTTTGAAGATGTTTGCAGTTTGTGCATCAAAATGGCTGATCAACAGTGACTATGGCCGTTTTTAGGCATAGACAAACCAGGCACAGGCCCTGACACCTGCAAGAGGGTGCACCACAGGGCTATTCTTAGTATTCTAGTATTCTACTGCTAGTTTGATCATGAAAGGGATAGGTGAGGATTTTAACACCTTAAATCCATTAGCAATTTCAATAGTTATCTCATTTGAGATAAGTGCACTGCTTTTGACTTCAGTCTACAGAACTTGTCCTGCTGTAAATTCTTGGAATGCTTTGATCTCTCTCTACTGAGCAGAAAATATAGAAACTGAAAGCAGAAGTCATCTGTTATTGTCTCACACTGCCCCCCCCCCCTCCCAGTGACAAGTGGTCATAAATATTACAGCAGTACTAATTAGAAAGCAAGGAAATGTAACAAAATAAGTAATACAAAAAAAAGTGCTAAAATAAATTGGCCTGGAGCATTTGCAAGCTTCTAAATAAATTGGCTGCTAAAGGGTTAACGGGCACTGCTGTTTAGCATAACAAGTGAGATCACAATAGCATAAAAATGAAACAGCAGGTATTGTAGTAGTATTGTAGTAGTGGTTAGCTCTCTCGCCTTGCAGCGCTGGGTCCCTGGTTCGAGTCCCAGCCAGGGCACTATCTGCAAAGAGTTTGTATGTTCTCTCCGTGTCTGCATGGGTTTCCTCCGGGCACTCCTGTTTCCTCCCACATTCCAAAAACATACGGATAAGTAAATTGGCTCCCCCTAAAAAAATTGGCCCTAGACTACAGTACTTACACTACATAATATAGACATATGGCAATGGTAGGGATTAGATTGTGAGCTCCTTTGAGGGACAGTTAAGACGAGATATATATAAACTGTACAGCGCTGCGTAATATGTTGGCGGTATATAAATACTAAATAAATAAAAAAAATCTAAGATGCAATTGTCTTAGATTTGGTTTATTTTGATTGTTGTAGATCCTTTGACTATTCAGAGCAATATTACAACCTTTAAAGGACAAACAAGGCATGCAATTTTATCTATACTTACCTGGGGCTTCTTCCAGCTCCTAGAAGTCATTTAGGTCCTACGCTGCAGCTCCGGCATTCTCAGGTGTACCGCTGGAAGCCTCTGAGAACAAGTCCACATCACTGCGCAAGTGCAGAATGCTCCCGTTGATATGGGCGTTTTTTCGTACACGTATACGCAGAACGCACCGACCCATCGGGGGGTCACTGATCTTCAGAGGCTACCAGCGGGACACCGGAGAAGACCAGAGCTGCAGCGAGGGACCCAAATTTCTTCTAGGGGCCGAAGGAAGCCCCAGGTAAGTAAACACCTGATCTGGAGTATAGGAGAAAGGGAAGATCTATGTAAATATATGTATTTTTTTACTGAAAAATAAGTTTAACACTAAACTTTATTTCCATCCTTTAAATTTATATATTTCTTATTTTCATAAGTTAGTATAAAGGAAAATGAAGCAGGATAGAAAGAACCAGTGTGGTTTGAATTAAAAAACAACATTTTTCTTATGAAATCTGTATGTTATGCGTGACTAGGGGGCATGATTCAGGGTGTGGCTTAAAGGAATACTGTAGGGGGGGGGGGTCG
Source organism: Hyperolius riggenbachi (assembly GCF_040937935.1). Taxonomy (NCBI): domain Eukaryota; kingdom Metazoa; phylum Chordata; class Amphibia; order Anura; family Hyperoliidae; genus Hyperolius; species Hyperolius riggenbachi. The sequence continues at coordinate 374,496,346 of NC_090648.1, forward strand.
GGGGAAAATGAGTTGAATTTACCTGGGGCTTCTAACAGTCCCCCGCAGACATTCTGTGCACGCGCAGCCACTCACCGATGCTCCGGCCCCGCCTCCGGTTCACTTCTGGAATTTCAGACTTTAAAGTCTGAAAACCACTGCGCCTGCATTGCCGTGTCCTCGCACCCGCTGATGTCACCAGGAGTATACTGCGCAGGACCAGTATGGTCTGTGCCTGTGCAGTACACTCCTGGTGACATCAGCGGGATCGAGGTCATGGCCACGCAGGCACAGTGGTTTTCAGACTTTAAAGTCTAAAATTCCAGTAGTGAACCGGAGGCGGGGCCGGAGCATCGGTGAGTGGCTGCGCGTGCACAGAATGTCTGCGAAGGGACAGTTAGAAGCCCTGGGGAGGTTCAACTAATTTTCCACTGACCCCCTAAAGTGTCCCTTAAGTATCGCTTTTTCTTATCTCAAAAAGTTGGGAGGTATGCTAAAATCTATTTAAAAATCTGCATCATCGTTTCCAACTGTCCCTTTTTTGGAGGGACAGTCCCTCTTTGGGAACCAAATCCCTCTGAACCTCTAAATTTGTCCATCTTTCAGGACTGACGTACAGAGCTGTGTAAATATATGCATTTTTCTACCGAAAAATGTGTTTAATTGACTCTAATCTTTATCTCCATTATTTAAATTGATTTATTTATTTTTTATTTTCAAATATTAAAGCTAATTTGAAAAACAAAACAAAGCCTCAAAACCAATCAGATACTTATTACCAGAGTTCCCCAACCTTGTCCTCAAGGCCCACCAACAGTACATGTAGACACACCAAGCGCAAAAATGGACCCAAAATACAGTAGAAAACCACTGCTCAGCTGCGTGTTATAAGGGGAACTCCCTCAACCCCTCCAAATCAAAAACACATTTTAAACACAGATAACACGCGCTAGATATTCCCTAAAATTCATTTATTGATAATAATCTAAAAACACACTATTCTAAGCAAGAATCATCAGCAACAACGCCTCACAAACCACCAACAGTACATGTTTTGCAGAAAACCACAAACATGCACAGGTGGGATAATTAGTGTCTCAGCAGAGCTGATTATCTACCTCTGGATTTCCACAAACATGCACTGTTGGTGGGCCTTGAGTAGTGTTGCCAACCTCCCGTAAATTTACGGGCATTCCGTAAATTTTGTTACAATTTTAGCTGCCCGTGAATTCCATAAGGAATTCAGCAGCATCCGTAAGGGCGGCCAATCGGCCGCCCTGTGAGCAGGAGGGAAGCAGCGCAGAGAAGCGGGAGAGCTGTGGGATCAGCGGTGGGGAAGGGCGGACGTCCCCCCCCCTTCCCTCACCTTAGGGCTCTCCATCCCTCGCTCGCTCTCCCCTCCAGAATGAAGTGTGGTGCGGCGTTTGGCAGTAGGCGGAACTTACCTCTGTCTCGCTCCAAGTGCCGGAAGTTCTGGTGCCGCTGCTCTGGTCAGACTAGCGGCAAATCCATCCCGCGCCTGCAACGAGACTGAGGTAAGTTACGCCCGCTGCCAGCCACCGCACCACACTTCATTCTGGAGGGGAGAGTGAGCGAGGGAAGGAGAGCCCTAAGGTGAGGGAAGGGGGGGGGGGGGGGGAGATGGCCCCCCTTCCCCACAGCTCTCCCTCTTCTCTGCGCTGTTCCCCTTCTGCTGGGGGCACACCTGGCTACCTTTTTTTACCTCTAAGCTAAAAGCTACCTCCTTTATTTATGTTAAGCACTATGGCTAGTGCTAAAACACCACATCCCCAGGGTTTATACCCCCCTAATCACAGGGCAAAATACACGACTTTCTTTGTAAATTTGTAATTTTGTTTTAATGCAAAAAAGAAATTGGGGGTGATTATGGGATAGTGTGAAAGGTAAAATGTGTATATTAAAGAGAACCCGAGGTGGCATTTCATTATGTTAGTGGGGCACAGAGGCTGGTTGTGCACACTAACACCAGCCTCTATTGTCCCATCGTGTGCCTCAAAGACCCCCCTGCTCGCCGCTATAGCCCCCGCAGTGCTGGCGACATGCAGCGTGTCGCCAGCACAATGTTTACCCTAGCGCTGTCTGTCAGCGCCGCTCCCCCGCCTCCTACGCATTGCCGCTACCCGCCCGCGTCCCTTCCCTCCAATCAGCGGGAGGGAAGGGACGCGGGCGGGTAGCGGCGATACGGAGGAGCGGCGCTGACAGACAGCGCTTAGGTAAACATTGTGCTGGCGACACGCTGCGTGTCGCCAGCACTGCGGGGGTATAGCGGCGAGCAGGGGGGTCTTTGAGGCACACGATGGGGCAACAGAGGCTGGTGTTAGTGTGCACAACCAGCCTCTGTGCCCCACTAACATAATGAAATGCCACCTCGGGTTCTCTTTAAATGTATTTGTGGCTCTTTTAAAAAAAAGTGTGTAATTTTACTATTTGGCCACAAGATGTCCTTGTGCATTACTTTCTCTTATAGTACGCTACATAGGAAGTAATGCGTGCATGGGTTCCATCGCAAGTAAACAATTGATCGCAGCATCTCTTTGATGCCTGTGCTCATTCACACGCGGACATAGATTATTTAATGGGAGCTGCGTTCCAATTCATTCATCTCCCGTCTAACGATAGGCGGCTATAACGGCAAGGGTCGTAAGTAACTACGTCCCTGCAAGGGCAAGAGGGAATTTGCAGGGACGTAATTACTCGTCCCGGGGGAGGGGAGGTGGTTAAAGTCTCACTCTTTCTAAACTTAAAATGTTGGGAGGTATGATGCAAATGTGTGGCAGCAACAGATCCCTCTCTGATCAGATTAGTTAAGCAAAACAGAAATTTGCCTTCTTAAAACAGAAGAAGTGCCTCGATTCATCATTGTCTTTGCGATAACTTTTTCCAGTTTGTTAAATTACCGAATTCGAAGTTTATCGATTTCTAGTTGTATTTATCAAGGTTTTTCCACATTCGATGCGACTTCGATAAAATATCGATAACAATGCAGTAGCCATTCGGTAACGTGTCGATATTTCTATTTTACAGCGGTAATTTAACACAAGGCCATAAGATTCCCATGGAATTGTGGATAAACTGGCAGTCCTTTGAACACTACGTAGCAACATTCAGAATAGGACCAGGATTCTGGAAGTGGTTTGGGACAATCAGGGGCGTAACAATAGACCCTACAAGGGATGCAGCCGCAGGGGGGGGCAGAAGCCACAGGGGGTCCTGTCCTGAGAGACTGACAACTAAGGGCAAGGAAAGAAAAATATTTCTGCTCTCTGCACACTTGTTCTAATGACTGCATCTGCTCAGCCACTGTTAAGGAATCATACAAAGTTCTGCAGGCAAAGATTTCTAGACAGTCCCCATTCAGTGTGCAGCAGGGTGTTGCGTACAGGGCTGTTCTATCCCCAGCCTTTCTACTCCTTCCTAAGTGCTAAGTCCTGAATCCTGTAGTGATGCTTGAGGAGTCTAGGCACAGAGACAAAAAGTTTTCTCTGCACAATTGTTCAATGACTGCATCTGCTCAGCCACTGATAATGAATACTACAAAGTTTTATAGACTAAAATCTTAGAGGGCCCCATCCAAAGAATCACAGGGGGGCCCAGTGATTTCTAGTTACGCCCCTGGCGGACAATGCCACAATTTGGCCAGCTACGGTTTGATAGGAGCCTTTTCTGAAAAAATGTAGTGCAGCTAGCAATTTAATTAACCCTGGCACTGCCTGTGTTCTCTTACAAGATGATTCAAGAGAAATGCAGATGTCCTGGTATAGCAAACAAAATCCATTCTCTTGCAAATTGATATGGTTCTAGTATTAATATCATCGGTATTATACTGATGATATTTGACGAAACTCTGGGGTTCTATTCATACAAACAATACTTATAATGTACCCATAGTTCGATTATTGTGACAGAGAGATCAAATGGTGGCAATAGCAGCCACTGGTTGTTTTTAAATGTATTAAAAGTTATGTTTTAACAAAATTAATCCCATCAACAGAGGGGAATTGTTGTTTAAGATATTGACCATCAGGTATTTGTGATTATTACCTTTGAATAACTCTCAGCTGATACATAACCACCTCAAATGGCTCCATCTTCTCTGTCAGCAATAATCTGACAGGAATAACGACAGAGCAGTGAAGGAGATAACTAATCCTAAATGTAACGCTAAACCACGCCCACTTTCATTTTCATGAACTGCTCTTTCTTCCGTTCTATCACATCATTCCTGAATGATTACCGAATGCTCGCTAACAGCTGTAGATAACTTTGATGAATCCTAAAATCAACATATCGAGTTTGGTATTTTACCGAGCTGTCGATAAGTCTTGATGAATCGAGGCCAAGGTATTTGTTATTATTCAGGTTAGAGTGAGTATTGAGGTGTCCCACAGTGCATCCCTGCTGAATATGCAAATTTTCTCTTTGTTATGCCCATAGCTCCCAACTGCCCCTCTTTAGGAGGGACAGTCCCTCTTTGGGAACCCAGTTCATCTATCCTCCTCATTTGTCCCTCTTTCATGACTCATGAACAATTTATATGACTCTAAACTTTATTCCAATCATTTAAATTGGTATACTTCTTATTTTCAAGTGTTCATATTAAAGGGATACTGTAGGGGGTCGGGGGAAAATGAGCTGAACTTACCCAGGGCTTCTAGTGGTCCCCCACAGACATCCTGTGTTGACGCAGCCACTCCTCGATGCTCCGGCCCCGCCTCCGGTTCACTTCTGGAATTTCTGACTTTAAAGTCAGAAAACCACTGCGCCTGCGTTGCCGTGTCCTCGATCCCGCTGATGTCATCAAGAGCCCACAGCGCAGGCCCAGTATGGTCTGTGTCTGCGCAGTATACTCCTGGTGACATCAGCGGGAGCGAGGACATGGCAACGCAGGCGCAGTGGTTTTCAGACTTTAAAGTCAGAAATTCCAAAAGTGAACCAGAGGCGGGGCCAGAGCATAGGTGACTGGCTGCGCGGGCACAGGATGTCTGTGGGGGACCATTAGAAGCCCCGGGTAAATTCAGCTCATTTTCCCCCGACCCCCTGCAGTATCCCTTTAAGGAAAATGACACAGGATAGAAAGGATCAATGTGATTTGAATTATGAAACATATTTTTTTTTAATGAAATCTTTATGGTATGCGTGACTAGGGGTGTGGCAGGTGAGTGATTAGGAGTGTGGCAGGGGCACATTCTTATGAGCATGGGCACATGTCCCTCATTCTTATTTCCAAAAAGTTGGCACTTGGCAGGTATGTGTTGATAGTGGTTCCAGAGGTGTGTTTAGCTATGATTTGCATATTCAGCAATAATGCATTGTGTGGGACAAATCAGAGCTCACTCCAACTAATCACAAATACCTTCTGTTTTAAGAAGGCAACATTCTGTTTTGCATAGCATTTTAGTAGGGAGGTTTTTTTGTTTCTTTCAGCCCCTTACACACTCCTGGAGGTTCTGGTTCAGCATGAGCTTAAGGGGCCCATACACTCAGCCGATTTTCTGGCCGATCGATCGATCCCGATCGATTGATCGTTTGAAAATCGGTTGGCCAATCGACCGATCGATGGCCGATTTCGATCGATTTCGATGGTTTTCCATCGAACTGGCAGGATGGAAAATTTAGGTCGATCTGATGAGATTGCTTATCAGTTTGCATTGGCCTTAATGGAAATCTGATGGCAAAAAAATGCCATCAGATCGAATTTCAATAGATTTCAAACTGAAATCTATTGGAATTCTTTCCTGGTAAAAAATGTTCTAAAAACGCATCAGATAGATCATCAGATACATTTCTTATCTATCTGCTGCCAATCTGACGAGTGTATGGGCACCTTTACTGGCCAAGCTGTAACTCCAGATTCGATAAGAGATGGATCTATCCAATTATCAAGTCCTGCTGCCCCATCTGCCAATGTATGTGGTATATGGCCACCTAACCCCAATTTTCTTGCGCCTGAATTGATAGACCAGCAGGTTAAAAAGCTCTAGCTGCACACAGTTTAGCACAGCGCCACACAATCTGGTAACGTCACGAGTTTTGACGATTTGTCCTAGCCAAGCCCCCGTACATGTGTGACGTTAGCAGGCCACGTGACTGGCAGACGAGCCGCTGCAGCACAGGCAGAGAGGGCAGCACCGATAAGCCGAGAGCGCTTCTGCTTGTACGGGGCTCACTGCACCTCCGCCTTCCCGCATCACCACCAGCGTGAGTGTGACCGGTCACTGCCGCACTGCATTATGTCCTATGAGTTCCTTCCTGTGTGCTGGCTGCACTAATCTCCCCGCTTGTGGAGCTGCTGTGTGATCACTGCACATGTGGAATCTATAGAGCTTCTTCATGGGGGGATGTGACAGCTGCTGCAGCTGTGCTCCGCACGAAGGGGGGCTTGCTTTCTGTTGTAATCTCCATGCTAGCTATACACTGTGCAAGATAAGAATGTAACCCAATGAATTAAAATAGAAAACCTTTATATTCGAATTCTTTTCCAGCTAGTCAGTCCGTTAGTAATTGGTATTATTGCATGAATGTGCATGGTTCTGGGTCACCAAGCAGTCTGTGAATGTACATAGATAATTCTGTTGCAGAAAGGCAGCATATGGTGACCATTGTTGGCGTTTTCCTCAACATACTGTATTTTGATACCATGAAAAATAGATGTGTAAAAATCAAAGGTTTTTCTGCATATTATATTTTCTAGTATCAAACAGGAACATAAAGATGATTGGAGTTGATAACATTTTAGTTGCACTCCCTGTAGATGTATGGTAGATTGGTTGTTTTTGAGGAATATGAACTGAAAATAGATAATTATTAATTGATTTAAAGATTGGGTCATAATTTTCATTTTTTTCTATATTTAATGATCACGTAGAAGTTTTAAAGACATTAGTATCATGTCTGTCTTAAAACTAGACAATGTTAACTACATGTGATCTTGGTTTACTTTACAAATCACATTCCACTGGCAAATTGCAATGACATGGGCTCTCTCATAAAAAGCTCATGTTGCTGTCCCAGCTAGTAGCATGTGATTCGTGCTCAAACAAACAATCTGCAAGCATATTTAGTGCAAATGCAATTCTTTCCCATTCCCTGTACTTGAATTTCAATTAGCAAGTGCAACAACAATTGCATTGGAAGCACACAGGAACATTTTTTCCAGTGTTCAGGTACACTTTAAATCTGTACCGATTGGTTTGGTCTCAACATGATGAAAAACAGATAAAACTACAGTAATTAGCATTTCACATCAGCGTGGCACCTAGACTATAGTTAATCCAAGCTTCGATATGTTCAGCCTGCTATACTATTAGGAAGTTTTGTTTGTATGGGGCAGGGTGTACTTTAATGCAGTTGAATTGATAAATGTAACTTTGTCTTAATGTAATTCTCCAGTACAGTTAGTATAATTGCTCTCTTTATCTGCATTCTCCATCCATCTGGCATTTAGAAAGGCATCGTTTTGTCAGTGGCATCCATAGCCACTCGCTCATCTTCTAGCTACTCCTTTGTGAAATGTGGATTCTCAATAGATCATAGAGAGTGGAGGGGATTAGCTAGACAAGTACACTTGTGTAAAGTATAGGGCTTGTTCACACTCAGAGCTTTAGGTGAGTGTTCCAGCGCTTTGCTGATCGCCAGTTCATACCTTCATGCTTTATAAGTAAAACTCAAGCTGTGGGTTGGAGAACTTTGCAGGAAACACATTCTTCCTGCCCTTTTCCACAACAGAATTCACATGCAGTTTGCGTTTTTGCATTCGCCACACATCTAATGCAATTCAGTAGCATTACATTTGCTGAGGGGAAAAACAGACTGCTTTTTTTTTTTTTGCACCGGACATACGATTTGCATACAGTGCAAGTCACTAATTTGCAAATTTTCTCATTTCAAATGCAAAAATTTGCAAGCAAATGTTTAGATAATTTCTGACAAGTCTATGTAAATTAACTTCATTGGTAAAAATTGGAAAAATTAAAAAAACGGGAAAATTAGCATAAAACCGCAAACATGCAAAAGATTCGGCACCTAAAAAAAGCACATCCAGAAATTGCAGGGATATAATTAGGCTACTTTCCCACCAAGACGTTGCGTTTTAGGGGACGTTATGGTCTCATAACGTGCCCCTAACGCAAATGCGTTAGGTGTGGTGTTGAAGTTGGACGTCAGATTGAGTTGCGTTATGCAGCTCTCAAAGCAGCCGCTCCAGGTTAGTGATAGGCAGTCCGGATCTTTTTAAGGATTCGGATCATTTGAATCGGATCATTGAAAAGATCTGGATCTTTGAACCAAATCACTTGAATCATTTTACTAGGGAAGCAGACTGCGGGTGAAATGACTAGCAGGACAGGACTTTCCCTGCACTGTACATTCTGTATGTTCCTGTTTCTTCCAGACAGACATCCACTGTGAACCGAATCTTTCATTGTGATGATCCAGGTGATTCGACTCACAAAAAAGATCCGGATCAAATGAAGGATTTGTTCATGATCCAGACAACACTACAGTCCCACCACAAGTCTCCTCAGTGCAGTGAATATTAATTAGCCATGTGGCTGGCCGCGGAGGAGGAGGGGAGACCTCCTCCTCCAACATTACTGCGCATGTGCAAATAGTCTAACGTGGCTTAGCCCAGTATAACGTACAGCGTGCAGCACTTTGTTTAAACGTGTAGCGTTACTATGTAACGCAACGTGTGCACTGTAAAACAGCACATTGATTTTACAGTGCTGTGAGTTAGGCTGCGTTACTGGCTGCTGTAACGTGGGACTTTAACGTCCTACTGTGAAACCAGCCTAAAGGCGTCCAAAATAGTCAGGTTACTATTAGCTATACAATTCCACGACCGATCCGAATGCCGCAGTGATTGATCTAAAATGATTGGTAGGGACCATTAACAGATGAATTCCCATCAATCAGATTGATGGAACCTATCCAAAAAATAATCATTCAGTTGCATGATTATATTGTTAATGGCCCCCTTTAGCAGCTCAGTGAAGATTCCTGGACTGCCTACCTGCTGCTCCTGTGCTCTGGCCAGACGCTTGCGAGTGCTTGGCACTGACATTGGAGGAGCAACCACCGCACTGAGTCACTTGCGGACACAACATGATGCGTTTTTTTTCCCCCTGCTGTCTACTTACCCCATCGCATGCCAAACACTGACACACATGGGGTTATAAAGGCAGCCATTAGGCTGCATTCAATTGCATTCAAAAAGGTGCTCTGCGGCTGGGAGGCTGAACTCCACAATAAGCATGCATTTCTGTCTGAGGCCTGGAACCCACTAAAAAGCACTATCACAATTGCTAGCGATTTGTGATAGCGTTTTGCAAGCGATTTTTGGAGCGTTTCCCTGCTCCTATACAATTCATTGGAATGGAAACGCTCCCAAAATGCTGCATGTCCTGCGATTGCGATTTTCTTAATCACAATCACTCTAGTGGAATCTGTCCCATCCATTTATATTGGCAGAGCGTTTAGGGAAATCGCTAGAGATTGAAAGTGCTCCCTAAACGCTCAAAAACCACTCTAGTGGGTTCCAGGCCTCAAAGAGGCATTGATTACCCATTGGATTAATGTTGGTGCTCACAAATCACTGCATAATTAATAGTTGCTGGTTAAATGGATCAGCTACAGGAAGCTTTAATTTGCTGAAAACTGAACAACAACTAAGCATGGAACGCCATACTATCATATCATTATACTGTATTTACAGCAAGTTATTTACTAGAAGCAAAGGTATCTCCTTTATTAAAGGGATACTGTAGGGGGGTCAGGGGAAAATGAGTTGAAGTTACCCGGGGCTTCTAATGGTCCCCCACAGACATCCTGCGCCCACGCAGCCACTCCCCAATGCTCCGGCCCCGCCGCTGGTTCACTTCTGAAATTTCAGACTTTAAAGTCTGAAAACCACTGCGCCTGCATTGCCGTGTCTTCACTTCCCCTGATGTCACCGGGAGCGCACGGCGCAGGCACAGACCATACTGGGCCCGAGCAGTATGCTCCTGGTGCCATCAGCGGGAGTGAGAACACGGCAACGCAGGCACAGTGGTTTTCAGACTTTAAAGTCCGAAGTTCCAGAAGTGAACCAGAGGCGGGGCCGGAGCATTGGGGAGTGGCTGCGTGGGCGCAGGATGTCTGTGGGGGACCATTAGAAGCCCCGGGTAACTTCAACTCATTTTCCCCCGACACGTCTACAGTATCCCTTTAAAGGCCATGAGAATTGTCTATTTCACTAGATGAGGCTGGTGCAGCACCAAGACATAAAGCTTGGTCAGCTTATCCTCGTGGTGACTAAAACCCATACACACGCTCAACAGCGGTCTTTTATGCAGCACAATTATCAAACAACTTTTGTTGTGAAACAAGTTGAACAATCCCAAAAAATTGCTTGCTATTGTTCACACAACTGATAAGACGTCAATCTAACAGTTGGATTTTAGTCTTAGTTGTGTGAACAATAGCAAGCAACTTTTTTGGGGTTGTTCAACTTGTTTCACAACAAAAGTTGTAAGATAATTGTGCTGCATAAAAGACCGCTGTTGAGTGTCTGCAAGCAGTTGATAGGCAGTGAAAAGACTGTTGAACTCTCACAACTGCTTGAAGCTACTTGGTAACTGTTTCAATGAGCGAGCAGTTTAGTTGCCTGTGGAAAAGGGCCCTTAAAGAGAAACGCCGACCAAGAATTGAACTTTATCCCAATCAGTAGCTGATACCCCCTTTTACATGAGAAATCTATTCCTTTTCGCAAACAGACCATCAGGGGGTGCTGTATGACTGATATTGTGGTGAAACCCCTCCCACAAGAAGCTCTGAGGACCATGGTACTTCTGGCAATTTCCTGTCTGTGAACCTTGTTGCATTGTGGGAAATGGCTCTTTACAGCTGTTTCCAACTGCCAAAAAAGCATGCAGCAGCTACATCACCTGTCAACAGTAAAAATGTCACCATGTAATACATGTCAGAATGTAAATCAGGAATGTAAAATATTTTACAATGGGCAAACACTAACTAAATCATTTATACATAATTATTGTAAAAATGAAGCACTTTTTTATTACATTATTTTCACTGGAGTTCCTCTTTGTTGGCCACACACCATGCAATCTGACTGTACAATCAATCACCAATTTTACCACTCATGTAGTATAAGAGACTAACTGAAAAATATACTAAGTCACAGTTAATCTATTGTTGTTATACTACATGGATGTTGGCAAGATTGTATACAAATTGTAGTTAGATTGTATAGTGTGTGGCGACCTTTAGGATGGTCAATGAATAGGGGATCGGGCAGCTTCCAACCAGGGCTTTGCAGGATTTGAGGTGCTAGTCTAATTGACTGGTTGCACAGCTGCTACTGCACTTGGCAATACAGCTGTGACCACTAATTTGAAAGAAATGGGGGACACAGCAGAAAACACTTTCCACGCAACTGAATTAGGTTTACTAAAGTACGTCGGTATTGGCTCTAGTCAACTTTAGGATTCCCAGCCAGAAACCTCATAGGGAATAGTTCTCCAATTCTCTACAGCACAAAGCATTGTGATTTGCAAAATAGTGTGGACATAGTTTACTACAACCTATCTAAGGGACAATTCACACTTGAAATGCTTTTCTGAGCGTTTTGCAATTGAATGGGAGCAATTTTAAAAACCGCTTATCACTTTCATCAAATTTGCGGTAAAATCGTGGAAAAACGCCGTGATTTCACGATCACATACACGAAAATCGTGGCGATTTTTCCTTCATTTTTGTTACGATTTTAATGAAAGTGAATGGGAGCGATTTAAAAAAACACGCTTCTAGTGTGAATGGGACCTAAAAGTTTGAGAGGGAGCTGTCCACCCAATCTCATTAGCATGTTAGAAGACTTTCCCTTAGAGCACGGTGTCGAACTCCTGGCCTGTAGGGCCAGATCCAAGCCAGTGTTTAGGATGGACTGAGAAAGAGAGGAATGTGTTCTACCTGATGGACCACACCTTTCCTGATTCAGACCCATCAATTAATTTGAGCTGTATCAAAAATGTGTGAGAAGGACCGGTTTGACATCCCTGCCTGAGGGCTGGAACCCACTAGAACGCTTTTTTGAGCATTTAGGGAGCACTTTAAATCGCTAGCGCTTTCCCTAAACACTCTGCCAATGTAAATAAATGTAAAAAATTTCACAGTAGCGATCATCAAAATCGCAATCTCAGGACATGCAGCATTTTAAGTATTGACGCGTTGGCAAATCGCTTATGAATGGCTACACACAGTGATTTGAGTGAGATTTTAAATTACTGCAAACTAAAAAAATACAGTTCAGTACAATTCAAAGATACATTGAAAGGACCAATCAGAATTAAAATCGCAAATCACTACACAATCGCTGGCAAAAAGCTTAAACTAAAAAAAAAAAAAAAAAAGCTCATAAAACCTGTTACAAAACGCTATTTAAAAATGCAAGAGATTGCGCTAGCAATTTGCCATTTGTAGTGGGTTCCAGGCCTAAGAGGTTTCCTGCTGAGTCCCCTAGAATTAACTAGCACCAATTCAGTTCATTAGTTGCTGTGCGTTTTCATCCACTTTTCTATGTACTGGGTCCACAACACACACAAAAATGTATGCCGTAGTGCATTATCATGGTGTATTGCGCTACAGCCCAGTAGAAGTCAATAGATACATTATTAGGAGTCAGTTGCCTTATGATGCTCTGCAGCGCAATCACTGTGAACAAGCCTTAGGGCCCGTTTCCACTATAGCGTTGCGGAATCGCCGGCGAATCACCGCAGGCAAATCGCATGCGGGTGCGATTCCGCATGCGTTTTTTGCCGCGATTTCGCATAGGTAAGGCTGTATGCGAATTTAACCATGTCACTGCCTGTGTAAAATAACATTAATACCTATGCGAAATCGCATGCGAAATCGCGGCAAAAAACGCATGGGGAAAACGCATGCGATTTCCCTATTAAATACATTGCGTGCGATTCGCCTGCATTCCACACGCAGGCGAATTCTGAGGGCCCTACCCTGCAGATTTTTTCTGCACAGAAAAACGTGCGGGGTAACGCACAAGTGGAAACAGTCCCATCCACTTGTACTGACTGTGCGAATCCGCATGCGGGCAACGCATGCGGATTCGCGATAGTGGAAACGGGCCCTTAAAGGGGTTCTTTCGCGAAAAAAGTAGGCAGTTAAAAAAATGTGACAGATGACAGGTTTTGGGCTAGCCCAATAAGGGGGATTCTCAGAGCTTTCTTTGTTTTCAACAGCATTTCCTGAACAACAGTTTAACTGCCAAAATAGCAAGATACCAGCCGGCCTCCCTAATCACTTGCACACTATTATGTCAGTTAGATTTTGCAACTGTTGTTCAGGAAATGCTGTTGAAAACAAAGAAAGCCCTGAGAATCCCCCTTAAAAAGATGGACTGGCCCAAAACCTGTCATCTGTCACATTTTTTTAACTGCCTACTTTTTTCGCGAAAGAACTCCTTTAAGCAACAGTGGCACATCCAGCCTCCTGGGTACACAGTGGTCCCTATTCCAGTGTCCTAGCAGTAGGATGTGCATTGCGATAACGGAAAATTGTTACTTACCTATCGGTAATTTTCCTTTCCCGATGCTTACATGTCATCACACCTGGGTAGATGCCCCGCCCACTCTACCCCACAGGATCTCAATTAGTATAAATTTTGGCAGTTGCTGGCCCCCCCCAGTCTCCGTAAGCCTCGACTTACCGAAGCTCACAGGAAGGGAGGGACCAGTGTGATGACATGTAAGCATCGGGAAAGGAAAATTACCGATAGGTAAGTAACAATTTTCCGTTTTCCCTATGCTTCCATGTCATCACACCTGGGATTTAACTAGGAAATAAGAAGGGAGGGACACCATTTTTGATGCTTAATCAAAGAAATATTTAATTATCCATATGTTGTGAATTTTCCAGTACAACCTTACCAAACATTAAAGTAGACTGAGAAGACAAGTCCACCCTATAGTGCCGCATAAATGTGTTAATTGATGACCAGTTAGCGGCCTGACACACTTTCTCTGCGGGTACTTTATTTAAAGCTGCCCAAGAAGTTGACATACTCCTGGTGGAGTGGGCATTTAACTGTCGAGGGGGTTCTAGTCCCTCTGATTTGTAGGCGGTTTGAATAGTTTTCACTTTCCATGTAGATATTGTTCTGGCGGAGGCCGGTTGGCCTTTGCGATAGCCTGCTGGGATTACCCATAGTCTATCAGTCTTCCTTATGTCCGCCGTTAGGTGTAAATAGTCCCTTAGTGCTTGCCCTACATCAAGAGGGTGAACGTCCACCCCTTCTTCTTGGGTAAATGTTGGAAGTGTCCATTCCTGGTTGAGGTGATAGGTCGATGTTACCTTTGGGATAAACTGCTGAATAGGTCTGATCAGTACTCGGTCAGGGAAAAAGGTCAGGTATGGTTCGTTATATCCTAACGCTTGAAGCTCCGACACTCTTCTCGCTGAGGATATTGCTACTAAGAAAACAGTTCTTAAAGTTATGTTCCATAGCGAGTTGTCTGTTACAGGGTAAAAGGGCGTCTAGGACTAAGGGTAAGTCCCATTTTGGAAAGATATTTCTCTTTGGGGGTTTTATCTTTAGTACCCCCTTTAGAAACTGTTTAATTAAGGGATTTAAGGCCCATTGGGTGCCCGTCATTGCTGATAGGGCAGAGACGTGCGTCTTCAGCGTGTGGTATCCTAGCTGCATAGTTAGACCTCTCTGAAGGAACTCGAGAATATGATAAGGTTCCGGTTTTGTAGGTTGGAAATGCAGTTCCTGTGATAGGTTTAGAAACTTGGTCCAGACCCTTTGATAGGTGGCATTTGTAGTAGGTTTTCTTGCGCTGAGAATAGTCTTGATTACTTCTTGTGAGCATCCAGCCAGTTCCAACCTCCTCCCTTCAACAGCCAGGCCATCAGATTCAACCTCTTGGGATTCGGATGGAGGACTTCTCCCTGTGATAGTAGTTCCCTGTTGTCTGGGAGAGGCAGAGGTGACTGTAGCCTCATTCCCCATAGTAGGGGGAACCATGGCCGATTCGGCCAGTACGGAATTATTGCAATCACTAGGACCTTCTCTTTGTGGAGTCTTGATAAGAAGCGTTGTATCGTAGGTATTGGGGGAAACACATATGCTGTTGTAAAGTTCCAGTCCGCTGTCAGTGCATCCACTGACAGGGCTTCTTTGCAATAAACTCTGGAATAGAAGTGTCTGCATTTGGTGTTCGATGGCGTTGCCATCAGGTCTAGTTCGGGCTTGCCAAGATGTTTGCATACCCAGTGGTACACCTCCGTGGACAGGCTCCATTCGTTGTTGTCCAACGTGTGTCTGCTCAAATAGTCCGCTAGAATATTCTCCTTCCCCGGTATATGCAATGCTGACAGATTCCACAGATGTTGTTCCGCATATTGGAAGATAGTTGCCGTCTCCTGGAGTAGTGCTATACTTCTTGTCCCCCCCTGTCTCCTTATATATGAGACAGCCGTGCTGTTGTCTATACGTAGGATTACCGTTCTGTTCTGAATCAGATGAGTGAAACTCAGGAGTGCCTGGTAAACAGCTCTTATCTCTAAGATGTTCGACTGTGTGTGAGGATCTGTGTTTTTCCAAAGGCCCTGCGCTGTTAGCGTGCCACAGTGTGCTCCCCAGCCCCGTAGACTGGCATCCGTGGTAATTGTGATCGAGTTCGTGACTTCGATCAAATGTCCTCTGGATAGGTTGTTGATATCCGTCCACCATGCAAGGCTGTTTTTCATCAGAGTGGTGATCTGTATTGACTGATTCCAGTTTTTCTTGTTCCATTGAGTTAAGAAACCCCATTGGAATGGCCTTATATGCCAATGTGCCCATCTTACTACTTGAAACGTCGAGGTCATTGAACCCATTAGACTGACACATTGTCTTGCCTTCAACTCGTTCAGGGAGATGACTTGGGTTATTTTCTGTATCAGCGATGCTATCTTGTGTTGTGGCAGACTCACTAAGTTCTGTTTCGTTTGAAAAAAATGCCCCCAGGAAAATCATTGATTGGGTCGGCTCCAATTGGCTCTTGTCTTTGTTTATTCTCCAACCAAAGTGAATGAGTGTATCTAGGAGAATTCCTTTCTGGGTGGTTAACGTCTCCTTGTCTGCCGCCAGTAAAAGTAGGTCGTCCAAGTAATGAAACAAGCGCAATCCCCTTGTTCGCAGAAGGGCTACTAAGGAGAGCAGGATCTTGGTGAAGGTTCGTGGTGCCGTACAGATTCCGAATGGTAAGCAATTGAACTGATAGTGACTTGGGCCTATTGCAAACCTTAGATATTTCTGGAATCTCGAATGTATGGGGACGTGCAAATAGGCGTCCTCCAGGTCCGCCGAAAGCATCCAATCTGATTGTTTTACTACTTGAATTATCGAATGCAACGTCTCCATTCTGAATTTCTTGAGTTTTATGTGTCTGTTTAGGTAACGGAGGTCGAGGACCGGTCGGTAGTCTCCAGTTTTTTTGAGTACAAAGAATAAGGGGGAGTAAACCCCCTTTTCCCTCTGGTGTTCTGGCACTGGCACCACAGCTGCTTTGTCTAGAAGTGTCTGTACATATTCTTGTAGAAGGAGTGCTTTCTCTCGGTTTCTTGGAATCCTGGTTGGTACGAAGTGTGCTCTCGGAGGTTTTTTCAGGAAGCTCCAACGACGTCCCTGGGTTATTATCCTTATTACCCACGGGTTGTTTATTTCTTCCATCCAAATTTGTCCGAATTTCTTCAATCTGCCGCCTACCGGACAAGTTTGAACGGCCCTCCTGTCAAAAAGACTTCTGTTGGCTAGGGGCTGAAGTAGTGGTCTTCTGGCGTGTAATTCTTTGCAGATTGCTGTGACTGCTCTGCCAGTTTTTCTTGAATTCCCTGCCCGGTCTGTATGATCTGGCTGCTCGAAGTCTTGACTGTTGGAACCGGTTTGCTTGATAATTAGGTTTTCTATTCTTCCTGTCCTGAGGTAATAGTCCGGATTTACCCCCGGTTACTCTCTGGATAGCGTTTTCTAACTCCTTCCCGAATAGGTTGTCTCCATCATAAGGTATTTTGCACCATTCTTGACGTGATGACTGATCAGCCGACCATGATTTAAGCCATAAGGCTCTCTTTGCGACTACTGATGACGCCATAGTTCTTGCTGTACATCTTATTATATCTACGGCGGCTTCCCCCACATAGTCTGCCGTCAGGTTGAAGTCATCAAGAGCTCTTATTATAGCATCTTTGTCGGCATCAGCTCTCACGGCGTCTTCTATATTTATAGTCCACGCTCTGATCGCTCTTGCTACCGAGGTTAGTGCTACAGCTGGTTTTGTGGCACTATCCGCTAGAGTATAGATTTTCTTCAATTCGGAATCCATTTTTTTCTCCATCACATCTTTAAATGTCGTTACATTGTCCCTTGGCAGTGTGATATGCTTCGCTAGTCGGGTGACCGATGCGTCCACCGTCGGTGGATTATCTAAAGACTTTGAATTCTTGGCTTTCATGGGATATAGTTTCGTGAGTCGATTGTTTAACGGCGGTTTCTTGTCAATCTTCTCCCATTCGTCCTTAATGATCTCCGCGATCTCATCCATCATGGGAAATGAGGTAGTCTTTTTCTTAAGGTGAGTATAGTACTCCTTATGCTTTCTGGAACTGGTAGAGGGTTGTTCTTCATCCGAACTTTCCCACTCAATTGCTTCCCTTATTGCATGCAAGTACGGCTGGACTAGGGCAAAGTCAAACCCTCCTGCAATCTCCTCCGACTCATTAATCGTGGTAGATTGTTCCGTAGACTGAGGCGCCTGAGAGGGAAGTGTTGCAACATATTCCCTCATAGACTCTTGCACAGCGTCTTTTATCATCTGTGTAACGTCCATAGGAGTCTGTGCCGTCTGTCTAGCCATGTCAGAGAAGCATGATCTGCATACGCTTTTGTCTGGCAAAGCTTCCCTGTTGCAGGCCCAGCAGGTCTTGTGCGAGTGGCTCCTGAGAGGGGATCTGCTTCTTTCTCTATAGTCAGTACTGGGGACATTGGCCCGTGTCTTTGACTTGGATCTCGACTTTTTCTTTCGATGTTTTCTAGGACTAAAAGAGACACTGTATAAGTATAGTGTCTGTCACTATGCAGGGCTTAAGAACCTACCTTAACCCCCCCCCCCCCCCCCCTACCTTGGAGCCCTGTGCTGGTCTGCTGGGAAAGGAAGAAACACAGATAGGAGAGTTTCAGTAAACATACAGAAAATACTCTCTGCGTCGCATAGGGCGGGCAGGAGAGGCACCTACGTCTAAGTTGTTCACTGGTCCCCGAATGAGAAGCTCCCGGCTGCTGCAGCTCCATCGCTTCCCGCCCCGCATCCGCGTCCATCCTCTACCCCTATGCGCAGAGAGAGAGAGGAACCCAGCGAGCGACCGCCGCCATAGTTTTAAATGCAGAGCGTGGCGCTGAAAGATACAGCCTCCCCACTTCCGCCTACGTACGGCCAATCAGGGGAGGTAGGACGCGGAGCGCCTTCTGGACCCTGTAGGATGCGGAAATGCGAGCTGGAGCGCACGCTAGAGCAATGCGGAAGTCCAGGGAGAAGACAGAGGCGGACCTCCCCGCCCGCACAGCGAGGCAGAGCCACCACCGCTAGCAGAGGGAAAACAAGGTGAGAAGGGATCCCCAGCTTAGCTACACTGCATTTAGCAATGTAATACCGAACATAGGTACCGGGCGGCCGAAAGGTGGGGGGCGCAACCCGCAGGTTATTTAAACCTTAATAATATACCTGCGCCCCCCGTTCCCCCTGAGAGCCAGCAGAGTGGGGGATTCCCCAACTAATTTATAGTTGCAATGGGAAAGGAAAAAAAAAAAATGTCACTGTAAAAACAGTGTGGCAGGGGGGGGGGAAATAAAAAAAATTGCAGGCAAATCTTGCCCTACTCACGTAGACCCAGTAGACCCTGTGAGGTGAGGAAGTCGAGGACAAAAAAAAGACTGGGGGGGGCCAGCAACTGCCAAAATTTATACTAATTGAGATCCTGTGGGGTAGAGTGGGCGGGGCATCTACCCAGGTGTGATGACATGGAAGCATAGGGAAAAATAAATGTGCCAGATACTCACATAGAAGCTGCCTACAGCTCCACAAGTACTGTTGGAGACCAGCACTGCATCCACCTACTGCAGAGTCCAAACTGCTTCTCTGTACATGCTCCTAAGACAGGCTGAGGGCAACTCCCAGACAGGCAATTAGGGAAACCCTGAAACCATGCTGGAAAAAACTCTGGGTCCCCCCCAGCAGGCCTGCATAAAAATACCACTGTCTATAATCATCATTAAAAAAACAGAACAGTATATTCTTCACAGAAGCAGTGTGGTTTATTGTAATAATAATTTAGGATGCATTCTCACTGCACCAATTGTATTGCAGTATAATTCTACATGCCAATTCGCTGTCCATACAATTCTATGGGACCTGTTCACAACTATCAGAATAGATTACATTATTCCAACTTGCTGCAGGTAGGGTTTATATTACATGTATGTCATAATGCGCACAGTGTCCGTTGCAGTTCACACTCGGCAAGCGCGCAGTTCATTTATCTGTATGAAAGATGTATATCCACAATGTGATTTTTTTGGGAGCGTATGGGATACTTATCTCGGGATGGTGAAGCCTCTGGATCCTAATGGAACTCCCCATCCTACTCACCCTGCAGCCCACGAACACACACGAGGTGAACATTTACCGTACCAACCACGATCCAGCACAGGCGCAGTAGCGGCTTTCTGATCGGGCTCAGGTGTAAATAGCCAAGGCTGATCGGGTCCGCTCTACTGCGCAGGCGACTCAGAAAGCCACTACTGCACCTGCGCTGGGTCGTGGTAGGTAAATATTGCAGGTGCCACAGCCAATATCCTTGTCGGCTGTACTTTCAGGGGAGACGGGACTGGATCCATAAGGCTTAGGAAGATGGGGGAGGTATGTATGCCACAGGGGGTGTTTTTGTTACAGTTTCACTTCTGGCTGCCCACAATGATCGCTCATATTTAAAGGGATACTTAAGTCTGGCCAAAAAAATGACGACTTCCGGTCTCGCCGTCACCGGCCGACAGGCATGGGAACGCGAGTGATTGTTCGCGTTCCCAGCCACAATAGCACCCCCTATGCGACTATTGAGGCAAGAAGTCCGCAATAGTCGCATAGGGGGTGCTATTGTGGCTGGGAACGCGAACAATCACCCGCGTTCCCATGCCTGTCGGCCGGTGACGGCGAAACCGGAAGTCGTCGCCGGCGGGTCCAGGAGCATCGGAGCGGAGCTGCGAGGGCACCGATCAGCTGCAGGGGGCTGAGGGACGCCCCAGGTGAGTTAAACTCATTTTTTTGGCCAGACTTAAGTATCCCTTTAATGACGGTCATGTCGGATCACTGAATGAGTGGGTATTTAGCTTTAGAAACTCAGTCTGACAGAAAAAAAGGTGTTTTACTATCAATCTCTGTATAGAACCGATCACAGAAGACAGAATGACTGTTTTTCCCCTTCACTAAAAAAAAATGATGGCTTACATTTTTTATAACTTTAGAATATAAACATTTTTAGGGAAAGCCTTTTAAGTGGAACCTGTGCAGCGTGGCTTGCTGTCACTTGTTACATTTTAAATACTACCTACAAGCTGAAAAAGGTTGGGCGCCTCTGGGATAAATGATGGAGCTTGAACGTCTTGCATTACTTGAGAGTGAAAGTATAATCCTTGTGTGGTTGCATCATCCTGTGACAGTCATTCAGAATTTCACTCTGAGCTAGATATATTTTTGCACTGAGCTCCTTAGAGCTAATCTACGGTTCAGATAACTGTGTTTTCTGTTCTGCCTTCCACAGATAAGAGGGCTCTGCCCCTTCACAGTGGAGGTGACCGTACATTGACAGTAGTAGATAGATGTGCATTGCCAATAGTAGATGTGCAGGCCACACTATGTGTCACCTGTGCAGGAAGTGAGAGGCAGTCCCTTTTGCTACGACATGGTATTACTGCAACTTTGCCTGGCCTTTCTCTCCAAAAGCACACCTCAAGTGAGAGGGATATGAAGGCCGCCATATTTCTTTCCTTTTAAACAATGCAAGTTGTTTGGCTGATCATTTGTCTTTTAGCCTAATCACACTTAATTATTATTGGCCAATCAATGACCAATTTTATCATGTCCATGTAGTATGAGGGGTTACCTACACAATTTGCTTATAGTAGTCAATATGTGTTGACCCTCATACTACATGGAGGTGGTACAATTGGTCAGTAATTAGCCAATCATAATTGAAAGCAGGGCTGTGGAGTCGATACTGACGCGATGCTGACTCCTCAGTGTATGAAACCTCCGACTCCAGGTACCCAAAATTGCGACGACTCCTCAACTCAGACTCCAGAACCCTGATTGAAAGTATGTAACCAGGGCAGGCTATAGACCCCGAGCAAGCATGCAGATAAGATGTTTGACTGGATTAGCTACATGCTAGTATCAGGTGTGTGATTCAGACACTACTGATGCATAAATTAGAGCAGGAGGCCAGGGAACTGGTATTGTTTAAACAAGGCTGTGGAGTCAGAGTCGAGGAGTCGGAGCTGGAGCAAATTTGGATACCTGGAGTTGGAGTCAGTGGTTTCAATAAACTTAGGAATTGGATGATTTTTGTACCAAATCCATAGCCTTGGTAAGCATTAGACAGAGGAGTCGGAGCAATTTTGGGTACCTAAAGTCAGTGTCAATGGTTTCATAAACAGGAATTGGAGTTGGATGATTTTTATACCAACTAAAATGAATATGGCAGCCTCGATATCTCTCTCATTTGAATTTTCAGTAGACTGTTTCAGCGGACTCCATTGGCAGACATTAGCTTCATGCCTGGGGTTGTCGTTTAGCTGTAGTCACATTCTCCAGGTAGCTGCCTCAGTTAGCTAAGGCCATCCGGCTGGAAAGAAAAGCACATTTTCAGGACTGTATTGTGGCTATTTCTGTTTTCCGCAGAATTGTGCAGTATTAATATTGCAGCATTTGCTCAGCAATCTGTTACATGCACACAGTCACTGTATGAGATTTCAGTTGCATAATGGAAGTCTCCTGTGATGCTTGGCCCTCAGGCTGCTTTGTAGATTTATAAGTAATGTCTGTTGTGCTGGAGAAGAGGATGTGAAGCATGTGATATTGTATTTTGCAAGAGACTTGCACTAGTCAGCATTCTAATAGTGCAGCTCTGCAAAATGAGCAAATACCTTTGACCTCTTTGTATCATTTGTGTACTTACAGTGGCCCATACGTTCGTCATGTCTTCTTTCAATGCATAGGCAGACTTTTTTATGGCTTGTTCTTAGACTACTATCTCAGTCTGTTTGTCACAATGCATTAGTCATTGTAATATTTGTCAACCTACGAATGCTGTATCCTATACCAATGCATATGTACACCTGTTTGTTTATTATGCACAACACCACTGATGATGCATAATAAATCATCGCAAATAATAATTTTGTGAAGGATTTAGTCATAATAACTTTTAAATACAGTACAAGAGGCTCCTACTAGTTACTAAAGGTCTATTTAATACCTTAACTCAACTTGCCATATTTTATTGCATAGGATAGCAAGTTTGCACCAGTTAGGAAAGCAGATTTTTTTTTTCTTTTTTGCCAGTCTAGTGTTTGGAACATAAAATATAAACCTTAAAGAGAACCTGAAGTCGATCGTGAAGACTGGAGCGGTGCGGGGATTCTGTGCCGATTGCTGGATCCAGGCTGGGTAATGTATAAAGGGGGGATCGGGGGGTACCGGACACTTGTATTAGCTAGCCTAATGCTAGCTAAAGGTCTTACAGGCATGGGATCACATTAAAGCGGACCCAAACCAAATATTTTTTTAATTCAAAATATTTAGTTGCACCACTCTGACACATACAAAGATAAACACTCCTTCAAGCCTATGAGCATTTCAGTGCATGCTGTTCACCCTTCTTTTTTCATACAGAGTTATACAGGTGGCAGCCATTAGCAATTCCTCCTTTGCCGGACACCACCTACTCCATTAGTTTGCCGGATTCTGTCCGGCAATATGAAAGGAAGGGAGGGGTTCCTCCAATAAATGTAAAATATTTTATATTTCTCATCATGCAGCTGAAAAAAGGCTGCTATTTATTATTATAATTTAGAAAACAGATTTTATTTCTGAAATCGGCTTAACATTCAGGAGGTTAAAGGACACCCAAGGTGAAAAAAAAAATATTATCACATACCTCCTTCTCCAAAAAATGACTTTTTAAGATATTCCACAGTTGTAATTTATATTTAAATCTACTTTTCAAGTTTTTACTGTTTTATTGTTTTTGCTCAATGACACAATATAATCTCTTACTCACCCTGTTTTAAAAGAACAGGCAAATGTTTGTGCTTCATGGGGGCTGCCATCTTTGTATGGGGCAGCCATCTTTTTGGTTGAAAGGAGGTGACAGGGAGCTGGAGACACAGTTCCAACTGTCCTGTGTCCTGATTACCCCTCCCAGCTGCACACGCTAGGCTTCAAATGTCAAATTCAAAATGTAAGAAAAAAAAATTTTGCACCAAAACAGCATAACGAGAGCAACAACATCAGAAATCCCATCATGCTTTGCACAACATCAGGGTAAAAATGCACGGGCAGTTTTCTTCTGTGCAGCTAAAGATGAGGCTTGTATAAGAGAAAAAGTTCTGATGCTGTGAAACTGTTAAAGAAACACCAGGCCTTTTCAGTGCTGCCTCTTTCAGGCAGTGAAAGGAAAAAAAAAAAGGAACACAGCATAGTTATTTGTGTGCTAGGCACTGTACATACCCATGTCTATCTCATCATGTCACGTGTCACCTCGGGTATTCTTTAACTCAGGAGAGGGAAGCTTCTGGATCCTCCAGAGGCTTCCATTGTCACCCTCCTCCTCACTGTTCCAGCACTAAGACTCCCGCAAGGCCCGTAGACAGGGGCTTTGTCCATGGAGCTCTCCCACACTGCACAGACAACTCATGCACACTAGCTGAATGAGCTCAGCTTTTTCTGCTGAGCCAGAGCTGCAGCTGGGTTCTACTGAAAGACTATGCTCAGAGTGGTACATTAACCTCCCTGGCGGTAAGCCCGAGCTGAGCATGGGCTATGCCGCCGGGAGGCACCGCTCAGGCCCCGCTGGGCCGATTTGCATAATTTTTTTTTTTTGCTGCACGCAGCTAGCACTTTGCTAGCTGCATGCAGTGCCCGATCGCCGCCGATCCGCCGCTATACGCGTCGCCGCAGCCGCCCCCCCCCCCCCCCCCCCCAGACCCCGTGCGCTGCCTGGCCAATCAGTGCCAGGCAGCGCCGTGGGGTGGATCGGAGTCCCCTTTGACGTCACGACGTCGGTGACGTCATCCCGCCCCGTCGCCATGGCGACGGGGGAAGCCCTCCAGGAGATCCCGTTCTTTGAACGGGATCTCCTGATCTCCGATCGCCGGCGGCGATCGGAGGGGCTGGGGGGATGCCGCTGAGCAGCGGCTATCATGTAGCGAGACCTCGTCTCGCTACATGAAAAGAAAAAAAATTTAAAAAAAAAACGTATTTGCTGCCCCCTGGCGGATTTTGCCAAATCGCCAGGAGAGTTAAGTCAGACAATATAACTGCATTGCTAAAGGGACGCAATTATAATGGAATGGTACGTTCACAACAGCGCGTGAGTGGAGCAGTGGAATCTGTTGGCATGCTGTGCAGAACCACATTACAGTTGCATCAATGTATGATCCCAAAACACACATTGTGCAATACCGCTTTTCCCCTCCATTGCGCTTCAATCCTGTTTATACAGGGTACGCAACGCTTTTAAGAAGATGATACGCACTACACACCTATATAGCTAATTAACCCGCACACCATTAGCTAGGCTCAGATTTTCCTCAATCCTTCCTGTACTAGGCCACGCTCCCGTCTTCACCTGCAATGCTGATAGTGCTGAGAGTACGCACACCATAATCAGGAAGCCACTGGGAGCATGGCCAGAGCGGCATCCAGGAGTCAATTGCACATGCAGGAAAGCTAGAATATCCGGTTCAGAGGTCCTGACCACTTGTGGCCAGGGCCTAGTATGGGACAGATTTTGGAAAAACAAGAGCCTTTTGGGGAGGAAACTGAGGACACAGTCCTGGACTGGATACCTTAGTGGATGTATGTATGCATGTACTAATTTTGGCCCCCTTTTTAACTCTGATACACTTTAAAGAGAACCAGAGGTGTGTTTACAGAATGTTATCTGCGTACAGAGGCTGGATCTGCCTATACACCCCAGCCTCTGTTGCTATCCCAAACCCCACTAAGGTCCCCCTGCACTCTGCAATCCCTCATAAATCACAGCCATGCTATGAGGCTGTGTTTACATCTGTAGTGTCAGTCTCAGCTGCTCCCCTGCCTCCTGCATAGCTCCGGTCCCTGCCCCCGTCCCTTCCCTCCAATCAGCAGGGAGGGAAGGGATGCAGGCGGGGACTGTAGTTCTGCAGGAGACGGGGAGAGCAGAAGACTGACACTATAGAGATAAACACAGCCAGCTCTGACAAGCTGTTTGTCAGCAGCGTGGCTGTGATTTATGAGGGATTGCAGAGTGCAGGGGGACCTTAGGGGGGTTTGGGATAGCAACAGAGGCTGGGCTGTATAGGCAGATCCAGCCTCTGTATGCAGATAACATTCTTCAAACCCACCTCAGGTTCTCTTTAAAGGAAAGAGCAATACAGATAATCAAAATACATCACCAACTGGGAGACAAACTACACCAATAGAGAAATTAATACATCACCAATTAAGTTGAAAGCATCATCCTTGCCAACAATTCAGTTGGAAGGCTACAAGTTCATAGGCAATAAGGCAATGCGTCCACTTCTAGGTGAGATCTCAAACCTGACTGACTGAAACCCCTGCTTATATACTCTATTCTTCCAACAGCCATGATGTTGCTAAGTTAAACAATGTTACCACACAGAAGTTTGACTGACATATTGATGAAACAACTCTCAGAATGCTGGCCAAGCACCCCAGAGGTTATCTCGAGGGCTGTTATTAAAATTGTAACTTATCCCTTAATCAGAGTTCTTTCTAAATTGAATGACTACACATTAAGTAGAATGTTAAGTGAACCCTCACCATGTTTTCAGTAATTACAGAGTACTTAAATTGAACCATAAGTGAAAGTAAACTGATGAGATGAACAAGTATTTCTATCCTACTCCTAGAAATTAGTTTTAGATATCTCACAGTTTTTAGATATCTCACAGTTTTATGTTCTGTTTACAAACTCACATTTATTGTTTTGTCTCTGGTTAGTGACACAGTCTTTGCAGTATCTCAGAGAGCTTAAAAAAAATTAACTGTTGACCTTGTTTATCTAGCCACTGCTTTCAGAAGCCCAGTTCTCTGCCAGGAAAGTGTTTTATGGCTGTAATTCCTTATCAGTGAGGGAGCTATAGTCTGACTGGGTCCCAACTGGAGAGGAATTGTCAGTTGCATAGCTGAATACTAACTTTTTCAGGCAGGGAAAGAAGAAAAGGAACACAACATAGGTATTTGTATGCTTGCCACCACACTGTATACATGTCACCGTGTTGTTACTATCAATACTGGAGGTCCGAGGGACAAGAATTGAGAGATTTGAATCTTGGTTAGAGTTTTAAGTTTGTTGCTCGTGCGGAGCCTGTTTAGATATTTACCAATTTTCTGTCACTTCATGAAGTGAGGTAAATCTTATTAGATAAAATCGGTTAAAACCCAAAAGGGAGCTCAGCAGTTTCACAGTATCCAAAACTAGAAATTAAAAAAAAAAAATTCTAGGTTCTGGCTTAAAAGGAGTTGCGAGGCGAGACTTCGCTATGTAGCTTTACTTTCCCAGGGCTTGTTCCGGCCTCTAGAAGCCTGTCTGGTCCCTCGCTGCAGCTCTGTCTTGCTCGAGGGTCCTGCTTGTCAGCCTTCGAAGGATCTTGGACCTGATGGGTCAGTGTGTTGTGCGCAAGTGCAAGTTATTGCATTTAGGTCATCGGGATCATTCTGTGCCTGCGCGGTACTACTGTGCAATCGCAGAGCGCTCTTGGCAGCAGGTGCATGATTGCGGGCGGCACACAAGAGTGCATGCATACAAGATATCCACCCTTCGGGTCAGAATGGCTGACAGTGGGACCCTCGAGCAAGATAGAGCTGCTGTGAGGGACCAGACAAGCTTCTAAAAGCTGGAAGAAGCCCCAGGTAATTACAGTACTCCTTTACAGGAAACTTGGCAGCTGTGAGGAAAATGTGCTGACTGTTGTGACTCTGAAGAGCTTGTGTGACTGGAAGGGTTGAGGCAAGACAATGCAAAACGGCGTAGGGAAATTTGGGCGCACCATAAGCCGCCATAGGCCATAATGTGAATTACGGCTATAGCGGCACTCAGACAGTAATTTGTGCACCGTGAAAGGACTATGCCCAAATTACTATTAAAACAGTGTAATACGGCCGCCAGTTACTGCTGCGTGCAGCCATACAGTGAGGCATACAGCACAATGAAAAAAATACCTCACTGCTACACGACACTCAGTTAATGTATGGCATGACATACGTTACTGCGTTGGAAAGCGCCCCACCACATTAGATGTGGAATGGACCATAGAAATATCATTGCAATATCAAGCTCCCCCTTGTAGGTACTCTGGCAGCCCAGAGATCCCAACACACACACCTCTGGTAATGCCTCGCCTGTGTGAGTATTTCTGAACAGTGGCATCCAGCAACCACCCAATACTCATGCATATCTTTCCATAGAGAAGGATGGCTAGATCCCCTGCCTTGCAGCACTAGACATTCAGATATCCCAGCCAAAACACTAGCTGCATGCAGTTGCTATGTCAACCTCCTTCCCTGCATGGGTTTCCTCTGGGTGCTATGCTTTCCTCTCACATCTTAAATAATGACTGTAGGTTATTTGGTTTCCCAAAAAAATTGGTGCAGACTGCAATAGAAACAAAAGTAGAAGTGATCAGCAGCACCACGTAGATGTATTTAAGCTCTTTATTGCATAAAGATAAAGCCCAGGGACAGCGACAGACGCTGTTTCGGAGGCAAACTCCTTCCTCAAGCTGTATAGGCTCACTCACTGTGGTGCAATAGAAACAATGGATTCTGGGCCCCCTGATAAGTTATATTAAAAACTAATAAGGAGAATAGTTTCAGCGGCTACCAGCTTCTCAACAGCAGTTGAAAAAAAATGTGATTGGTTACCTTGTATGTTGTGCTCCTGTTAAGGCCAATCCACCGCTACAAGTGCAGTATTATAGGATCTACGGAGAAGCAGCTCTTGAGAAGCCAGCAGAGGAATGACTAGTTGCTAGGCTGGGGACACGCTAGTGGCTCGCCAGATAAAGTGTTGGTGCCATCATCATAGACTTTAGGAGATCTCCTCTCCATGCAGAGGCTTATAATGAATCTCCTCTTCCTCAGCAAGCAGGGGCACATGCAGAGTGGGTTACATTACTCACCTTGCTGGGATCCACGCCCTGAATGTACTTACTTTCTGGTCCCTTGCATTCCAACTCGTAGTAACATCACGCCCTATAATGTCATCAGGAGGCACTGTTACCATAAGATGGAACACAAGGGACCAGAAAGTAAGTTCATGCAGCGCGGGGATCCTCGGAAGGGTAGTAAAATAACCTGCTCTGCAAGCAAGGCTGTGAAATCGGAGTCCAGCAATTTCGGGTACCTGGAGTCTGATTCAGTGGTTTCAAAAACTGAGGAGTCCGAGTTGGATTTTTTTTTTTTTTGTACCCACTCCATAGACTTGCAAGAGCTGTGTAGTCGGAGTTGAGGAGTCAGAGCAATTTTGGGTACCTGGAGATGGTACTCCAGATGAGTCTGAATTGGAGCCGGATGATTTTTGTTCCAACTCCACAGCCCTGTCCGTATGTGCCTCCCCCTCCGGCCGATGCACCCTGGGCAATGCCCTGCCTCACCTGCCCATAGATCTGGGCCTGATATGCTGATATGGAGGCTGACATTATTATGTCCTTTTAAACCATGGGAGTTGCCTGACAGTCCTGCTTTTTGGCTGCAGTGGTATCTGAATCACACATCTGAAACAAGCATGTGGCTAACCCAGTCAGACTTGAGTCAGAAACATCTGGCACGCATGTTTGTATATGGTCTATGGCTAGAAATATTAGAGGCGGAGGATCAGCTGGACAGCTAGGTAATTTCTTTGTTTAAAAGCAAATAAAGATGTGAGTCTCCATATCCCTCTCACTTCAGGTGTGCTTGTTGAGAGTACGTTCAGTCGGTGCGTGTTGCGTTATAACACAAGTTATAATTACAAAGCAAGGCGCTGCAATGATCTGACAATGGCTGATTTACACTGGTGCACTGCCACCGAGGTGCATCGCATACAGTTCTAAGAGCAAAAGTCAAGCTGTGTGTTACTGGACAAAGCACGAGTAAGGGCCCGTTTCCATTTATGAAGTGATGCAAATGCGGCTAGCTAGCCGCATTTCATCACTTCCGCTGCTGGCCGCATCACTTCCGCATCTCCCGAAGTGGAAGTCAATGGAGGAGATGGGATGTGGGTGCGGGCGTGCACGAATCTGCAGCATGCTGCAGATTCTCTGATCGCTCTGCAACCCTCCGCACAACATGCACGCAGTGGAAAGTATTCCATTGCCGTGCAAGTGTTTCAGCACACCCGCCGTACGATTCGGCTATGTAGTCGGAATCTGGGATTCCATAAACTGAGGTGTCAGAGTTGAATTCGGATGATTTTTGTACAGATTCCACAGCCCTGCATTATAGCCACGGTGTGACCAAATCAGAGAGGCATACCTTCCATTGGGCCATGGCATACACCCATAGGGCCATCACTACTTCTGCTATTTTTGGCAACGCAACAGATCACATATACTGTGAAAGGGGCCTTAAGGTTATACTTTTTTAGTACACCCCAAATGTTTGCACAGTGGAGAATGTGGATATTCCACTGCTTCTTAAAGTGGTATTGTCACCATAAAAATCAAATTTCAACAGCAACTGGTCTGAGTGTATTAAGTGATAAAGATGCTAATCCTGCATTCAAAACTTGCAAAACTTTTTCTGCTGTTATGGTTTGTAGTTATCACATACTTTAGGAGCACTGACCCTAGTGCCAAAGAGTGCAAAAGAGTTGAATGCTGGGAGTTATTTTTATCTATAATATATTCCTCCTCTTCCATTTATTTCCCTATCTAGCTGCTTATCAGAAACTCCCCCTGATTACTTGTGTTTACAAGCAAGGCTGAGGTGACTCAGTAATTGGATGTGTAAATAAAAAAAAGAGACAGTGCAGTTGTTAGTATAGATCTCAGTGGGAGTGTCTGAAGACTCTGGGAAGAGGGCAGCTAATGAATACACAATGAGCAAGAGAAGGGAGGGGGAAAACGAGTCAGGGAGGATATGATGTCAGCATTAGCTTGGCAAGATGGCCACTGCCCAGAATAGGATTTTCTGCTTTTCCTTTATAAAATTCTCATGAATCATTACGTGGATAGCACAATACATCTGTTCTGTAAGTAGAAGTAGTATTTATCTACTTATATGTGTTTTTTTTTTTTTTTTAATTTCTAGGTTAGCACTGGTGTCGCTTGTTCTTTAAATACAAAATATCACAAACCAGCATAATCGTTCTTTATTTTATGATGAGGTAAACTATGTCAGTGTGTCAGCTCCATTTTATATCTTCACAAGGTTTTGTTTTCTTTTCATGCAGCTTTAAGGATGTCAGGTGAATTGCCACTAAATATTGACATCAAGGAGCCTCGCTGGGATCAAAGCACATTTCTTGGAAGAGCCAAACATTTCTTCACAGTAACTGACCCCAGAAACATTCTCTTGTCTAATGACCAGCTGGAGCATGCCAGGGAAATCATTCATGACTACAGGTACATGTGTGCTTTGGGGTGAGAGCTGTACAGATATATGTCTGTGTTATCCTTGTATGCAAGAAGCCAGGAGTCTTACACTTTGTGTATTTTATAAGCATGGTACTCAGGGCCGGCACTTCCAGAGAGACGAACTGGACCCTAAGCCAGCTGTATGGTCCCCCAAATCCCCATTACCCTCTATTCCTTAAGCTAATGATGGGCCCCTTGGTTTGTTAGTAAGTGCACACCCGTGTGGCCAGATTCCTCCTTTTCTTTCTTTAGCCTCCTCCCGCCTCCATGCCTCTCACTGACCATTCCTGTGGTGTCTCTGCCCTCATATCCCACTGGCATGTTTTGCAAGTACTATGGAGATGGAAGGATGCTGAGGGAGTATGAGAACGCTCCTCTGTGTATCAAGAAAAGTCCCCTAACACTTTCTGGGAGAAGGGGGGGAGGGCATGTAAGATAACTTTTGCCCAGGGTGATATTTGGAATTACCAATGAATATAAGTCACCTTGTCAAGCAATTATTGTTAGGAGAAGAATTCTATAGGCAATATGCAGTAAGGTGTTCCAAACAGAAGGATCAGCAATATGGTAAGTGGCAGAAACAGTTTGAATATGGACATAAGCAGTGAAGGTAGGGAGATTTTTTTTCAGTACCTTTTCCCCACCCCCATTGCATAAGTCATAGTCAAACCATCTCTACCTCATACTTTTCTGATGATATATTGCATGGTCCTCCTGACTTATGGCATATTGCATATTTGAGACACTGGTATGTATTTGATGTGTATGCTTATGAATGATGGGACAACTATACATTTCCTCAGAGCAAAAACACATATAGGTAACATAAGCAATCGGTTCAGATTCTTTTTTTCCAGGGGATTTCAATTATATCAGACCACATAATTATGCATGTGTTTTTATGAAGTGAAACTGTGCATAGCCCACAGTTTCACATAATTTTTGGAACAAAATATTCTGTTTTCTTTCCAGAAACTCTTACCATGCATTATATAGCAATAGAACTGTGCATACCTATACATGTGCAATGCAAAAGACCTGATCAGTCTGGTTGACGGTTTTTAAGATCATGGGAAAGTTCTATAAAATTTAAGTTATGCTAACATCTAACTGTGTAGCATAATGACAATGTTCAGCAGATTGCCATACCAGATCAGTAACTTTTTTTACGAGAGAGAGAGAGAGTATTGCTGAGAGGCAGTTGAAATTATAATCTTTGAACATGTTTTACTGTTTAGTAAGGACTGTAGCATGTTAATCTTCCACTAGGTCACTTGGCGTAAATAATTTCTTTCCATGTGTGAACACTGAAGGAAAATATCTTAATTTTTGTTGGTACCCAGGTTACCAAAACTAATATTTCTCGTAATATTCAAAAGTGTACCCAAGGTGACATGATGACATATACATGTGCATGTACTGGGCAAAACATATTAATGAAGTGGTAGAGGAGATGAGGCTTGAGCACACTCAAGATAACAGCAAGGGACTGGACTAGACTATATTCAGCATAAGACCGTGGCAATACAATCCCCTTTGAAAGCGTGCACACTGCACAGGCTGTATGGCAGCAAGCAATTTGTGTAGGAGGGAGAGATAAGATGGAGCCAGCACTGCAATTAGGGTGATTTATTGAATGAATAAAAACAGATGCACTTACAGTCAGCACAGTCGGATGCAAAGCGGGAAGGTGGGCGCCAGGTCTATATCCCCCTGCGGACGACCGTTTCGCACAACGAGCGCTTGTTCACCGCAATGGGGAAGGGTGTTAGGGGCGGGCAGCGTCAACGTGGGTTACATACCCACGCAGCGGCGGCACTTCCGGCTTCGTCAGCTTGCCACGCCTCTGGTTTCCTTAGTAGCCTGGGACGCCCACCTCCTCCGTAAAAGGGACGGAAAGCGTCCATGTATCCAAGCGAAGGGGAGCCCACGCAGCGGCGCCACACGCCGCACCAATCTGAGACCAGCTCAGATGCCAAATAGTAAACAGCGTGCAGGCACACAATACTGCATCCACGCCTACATACGCATGCCTACAGTATTAGAGGCAGGTTGGCAGGAGAGCAAGGGCAACGACCGGGCGCACTGGGGCGCCGCCGCGCAGGGACCCCACCGCAACACGTCGGCACGTAAAAACCAACTAAAGCAAAGCACTAGGGAGGGAGGGGGAGAAAGGGAGGCAGCAGGACACAGGCGGAAGGGAGGAGGACAACGAGCCCACAGACGTGAGGACAGAGAGATGGGTGCACGTGATGGATACCCAAATATCACCCAAGGCCTAAGAGAGTCCCCAGAAAAAGGGAAAAGGAGGAGAAGCGTGCATTAGAAGTGCAAAGCTGCTCATACATGCGCAGGTACAATGGACAAGAATAATAATCAATAAATAGATAATAAGGCTGCGCAGGCATGAGGGGGACACTAGAGGATAAATAGCGGTCGAGGACCCAATGAGTCAAAAGCTCAAATGTCCCAAAGGGTGCAAGCACCGGGTCTCACATGTGCCTCACCTGGAATATCCTGTACTGGGGCATACGTGAGAAGGTAAACAGAAGCAGGAAGGAGGCAGTAGTTATTCAAGAATTATCTCTCTAAGAAACAGGCAAGCTCATTTTTATCATTGAACCCACTATCAGTCTCGTATGTTTATCTTTGGACTTCAGGGAGCGGAAGTGTTCCTTAATCCTAGTCTGCAGTTCTCGAGTGGTTTGGCCAATATAGAATCTCTTGCATGGGCATAGTAAACAATAGACCACAAATTTAGATCTACATGATAGGACGTCTTTGATCTTGACTGGCATGCCACCCAGGGTCTGCGGGCCATATTTAAGAATCTGGTCGCAGATGCCGCATGAGCCACAGCGATTATCGATTACCAGTCAAGATCAAAGACGTCCTATCATGTAGATCTAAATTTGTGGTCTATTGTTTACTATGCCCATGCAAGAGATTCTCTCTGAAGTCCAAAGATAAACATACGAGACTGATAGAACACATGGCGGAATGCCATGGAAGGGATCCAGACTGCCTAAAATTCTTTGCTTTGGAAACTATATCCTTTACAACCAGAGGTGGTGATAGGGAACGCACCCTGTTACAACATGAGGCCCGATGGATCATGCGAACAAACGCCCTTGGACCGCTTGGGTTCAATGATAAAAATGAGCTTGCCTGTTTCTTAGAGAGATAATTCTTGAATAACTACTGCCTCCTTCCTGCTTCTGTTTACCTTCTCACGTATGCCCCAGTACAGGATATTCCAGGTGGGGCACATGTGAGACCCGGTGCTTGCACCCTTTGGGACATTTGAGCTCTCAACTCTTTGGGTCCTCGACCGCTATTTATCCTCTAGTGTCCCCCTCTTGCTGCACATGCCTGCGCAGTCTTATTATCTATTTATTGATTATTATTCTTGTCCATTGTACCTGCGCATGCATGTGCAGCTTTGCTCTTCTAATGCACGCTTCTCCTCCTTTTTCCTTTTTCTGGGGACTCTCTTAGGCCTTGGGTGATATTTGGGTATCCATCACGTGCACCCATCTCTCTGTCCTCACGTCTGTGGGCTCGTTGTCCTCCTCCCTTCCGCCTGTGTCCTGCTGCCTCCCTTTCTCCCCCTCCCTCCCTTGTGCTTTGCTTTAGTTGGTTTTTACGTGCCGACGTGTTGCGGTGGGGTCCCTGCGCGGCGGCGCCCCAGTGCGCCCGGTCGTTGCCCTTGCTCTCCTGCCAACCTGCCTCTAATACTGTAGGCATGCGTATGTAGGCGTGGATGCAGTATTGTGTGCCCGCACGCTGTGTTTACTATTTGGCATCTGAGCTGGTCTCCGATGCGTGTGGCGCTGCTGCGTGGGCTCCCCTTCGCTTGGATACATGGACACTTTCCGTCCCTCTTACGGAGGAGGTGGGCGTCCCAGGCTACTATGGAAACCAGAGGCGTGGCAAGCTGACGAAGGCAGGAGTGGCGCCACTACGTGGGTATGTAACCCACGTTGACGCTGCCCGCCCCTAACACCCTTCCCCATTGCGGTGAACAAGCGCTCGTTGCGCGAAATGGTTGTCCGCAGAGGGATATAGACCTGGCGCCCACCTTCCCGCTTTGCATCCGACTGTGCTGACTGTAAGTGCATCTGTTTTTATTCATTAAATAAATCACCCTAATTGCAGTGCTGGCTCCATCTTATCTCTCCCTCCTACACAAAACATATTAATAACCAGGCTGTTTAAAAAAAAAAAAATTTTCCTCGTAGAATAAAACTTCTGAGTGCAGGAGGAGATCGAAAAAGGTCAATAGTGCATGAATTTTACCTTTGAGACTCTTAATAGACAGCCACTGAGCAGAGACAACAAAATGTTCAATCTACTTTGTAAATCTTTTAAAAATAAAATCAAACCTCAGGTTTATTTTAACCAGTTAAGCCCGAAGGGTTGTTTATTTTTTGCACCTGAGCAACTTTCACCTCCCATTTATTTGCCAATAACTTTATCACTACTCATCACAATTAATTGGTCTATATCTTGTTTTTTCCGCCACCAATTAGGCTTTCTTTGGGTGATACATTTTGCTAAGAATTATTTTATTCGAAATCCATTTTAACAGTAATATTAAAAAAGAAATGTAAAAAAATCATTATTTTTCAGTTTTTGGACATTATAGTTTGAAATTAATACATGCCACCGTAATTAAAAACCCATGTATTTTATTTGTCCCGCTTATTACACCATTTAAATTATGTCCCTATAACAATGTATGGCGCCGATATTTTATTTGGAAATAAAGGTACATTTTTTCAATTTGCATCCATCACTATTTACAAGCCCATAATTAAAAAAAAATATTAATATACTCCTTTGACATGCATATTTAAAAAGTTCAGACCCATAGGTAACTATTTATGGTTGTTTTTTTGTTTTTTTTTTTATTGTAATTTTTTTTTGTTTTTTTTGTATTAAAAATTGTATGTGGGTAATTTTTGGTGTGGGAGGTAAACAGCTAATTTTAAATGTAAAAAAATGTATTTATTAAGAAATGGATGTGTGTGTAGTTTTACTACAGTGAAAAAAGTCCTGGAAGCGTGATCGTATGCTTCCAGGAAGAAGAATGAAGATGGGGAACTTTTTGTAACTCAGAAAAACTGCAGCCTCTGATTTGAGGCTGTCGGTTTTTCTGCGGGGGGCTTAGATCAATGAATGGGATCTATAATCCCATTCATTGATCGCTGGGCTAACGGCTGGCGGCGGGAGAGAGCGCGGCCCGTGGGAGTGTACGCAGCTCAACTGGACGAGAATGTTCGTCCATTTGGGCTTAAAGAGGAACTTCAGCCTAAACAAACATATTGTCATTAAGCTACATTAGTTATGTTAACTAAAATAGATGGGTAATATAATCTTTCACCCACCTTGTTTTTAAAAGAACAGGCAAATGTTTGATTTCATGAGGGAAGCCATCTTTTTGGTTGAAAGGCGGTGACAGGGAGCATGAGACACCGTTCCAACTGTCCTGTGTGCTGATCACCCCTCCCAGTTGCTAGGCAACGTGAATAACAACATAGGAAATCCCATCATGCTTTGCACAACATCAGGGGAAAAAAGCCCAGGCAGTTTTCTTTGATGGGTGGAGCTTAGCTAAAAATGCAGCGAAAAATTATGCTTTGGTAAGGAAAACAAAGTTCTAATGCAGTGAAACTGTTAAAGAAACACCAAGCCTTCTCAGTTCTGCCGAGTAGATTTTTAGTCCGAAGGTTCACTTTAAGTGGTTAAGGTGACAAGATAAAATATTATTTAAATGTATTGTGCAAAGCATGTGCTGTTTTGTTAGGACCAGGTAAGAGGCTTCTAGTATCCGTATTACTGTATATGGTGATAACCCTGAGACCTGAGAACAAGACCAGAATCACCTCTGTGGATCATCGGAACACCCTTGCAATCACTGGACCTCCTTCACATCTCTAGACTGAGAACCAGGGCTGTAAGGATAGTGAATGACTCTTTCCACCCCTGCCATCACCGGACCTCCTTCACACCTCTAGACTGAAAACTAGGGTCGTAAGGATAGTGAATGACTCCTCCCACCCCTGCCATCACTGGACCTCCTTCACACCTCTAGACTGAGAACCAGGGCCATAAGGATAGTGAATGACTCCTCCCACCCCAGCAATCGCTACCCTAAAGGGGTTCTGTGGAGGGTTTTAAAAACAAAAAACTGACACTTACCTAGGGCTTCTATCGGGCCCCCTGCAGCTGTCATGTCCTGCGCGGTCTTCCTCCGATCACCCGTTCCCCGCTGCCGGTCCCAGTCTAATTCTTAGTCTAGCTAGACGAATATTGTTCGCTCCCGCTCACGTCTCTGGGAGCTTACTGCGCAGGTGCCGTACGAGAAGAACCTCATACTGCGCCTGCGCAGTAAGCTCCCGGAGGCAAGCATGCATGCGGCGGCAGTTGTATTAGAGGAATAATTAGACCGGGACCGGCGGCGGGGAACGGAGGATTGTAGGAGGACAGCGCGGGACATGACAGCTGCAGGGGGCCAACTGAAGCCCCAGGTAAATGTCAGTTTTTAGTTTTTAAAACCCTCCACAGAACCCCTTTAACCTATCAGAACACCACTGCCTTCACTGGACCTCCTTCACACCGCTAGACTGAGAACCAGTGCCATAAGAATAGTGAATGGCTCCTCCCACCCCAGCAATTGCTACCTTAACCTATCAGAACACCCCTGCCATCACTGGACCTCCTTCACACTTCGACTGAGAACCAGGGCTATTAGGATAGTGAACTACTCCTCCCACTCCGACAATTGCTATTTAAAGGACAACTGAAGTGAGAAGACTATGGAGGCTTCCATATGTATTTCCTTTTAAATAACACCAGTTGCCTAGCAGCCCTGGTGATCTATTTGGCTGCAATAGTGTCTGGATCACACGAGAAACAAGCATGCAACTAATTTGTCAGTTCTGACAATAATGTCAGAAACATCGAATCTGCTGCATGCTTGTTGACGGTCTATGGCTAAAATGGCATTTGTTGCTTAAATGCCTCAAAAAACGCAATATTTAAATAAGTGTTTCTGATGGATTATCAGTGGTTGTCCAGTGTTTATTGGGTTCATCTCCTGTGATCACAGGCAGCCCCTCCACCACATCTCCACGTGACATGGATGTCACGAAAACACCAGGAGAAACTGTCAAAGTATTTAGCCAGCATTTTCTACGCATGTGCAACCTTAGAAATATGCATGCAAGCATTTTCTAGAGCTGTATAGACAAGCAAAGCATGAGCACTCATGAAAATGTCACCATTCATTTTTTGTAAGTAATTTTTGTAAAAGGCAATCAGTTTGCAGAAAGGTACCTGGGCATTAATTATATCTGTAAATATGAGCTTTTTCACTTGTGTAGATGATGAGAAACATCTGTGCATAAAACCTTCGAATCTGCCCATTCAGTTTAATGTTTTCCAATTGTTTTAAATGTTATCTGAGCAAAACCTTAAAGTGAACCTCCGGACTAAACATTACTCCGCAGAACTGAAAAGGCTTGGTGTTTCTTTAACAGTTTCACAGCATCAGAACTTTGTTTTTCTTACCAAAGCATCATTTTTAGCTGCATTTTTATCTAAGCTCCACCCATCAAAGAAAAAAAGCCTGGGCTTGTTTTCCCTTATGCTGTGCAGAGCATGATGGGATTTCCTATGTTGTTCACGTTGCCTAGCAACTGGGAGAGGTGCTCTGGACACAGGACAGTTGGAACAGTGTCTCATTATCCCTGCCACCTCCTTTTAACCAAAAAGATGGCTGCCATCATGAAATCAAACATTTGCCTGTTCTTTTAAAACAGTGTGGGTAAGAGATTATATTACCTATCTATTTTAATTACCATAACTAACGCAACTTAATGACAGTATGTTTGTTTAGGCTGAAGTTCCTCTTTAAGTGTTCTTAAACCAGTAAGTAACGATAATTTCACTACGGTGACTAATGATTTACTTACAGTGGAGTTTGTTTGCTATTGCTGCAAAATTGGAGCTGGGTATGATCTGAAAATCAATGATTGATAGATTCGAACATAAAATATTAGTTACCACTTCTCCCCCAGGTATCCTCCATGTTAATACTGCTCTCCCTGTGGCCCCTGCCATGTATTGGCGCAGCGGAGCAAAGTCGCACTCCTCTTTCTAGATGGTGTGCTCCTTCCTGTGTGCTTCAGTCATCTCCTGGAGCCCGTACCTTGTGACACGGTGGCATGCGGGTATGGGCACCAGGAGATGACCGTAGAAACGGAGCAAGCCCACTGGCGGGATTGACAAGTGTGATTTGCTCCACTAATACACTGCATGGGCACTGGGGAACCGGTCAGTAGCTCTAGCATCCCCTTTCGACCACCACAAGAATCGTCCTATCCCATCCTTAAGATCTGTCTATTTTGTCCACAAATCTATAGGCACTAGAATTGGGCAGTATGTTGGGGCATCAGTCCTTGGCAGATTCGATCACGTTAAATTAATTTGCTGAGGAATATTGCATATTGTATGGACACCTTTACTCCATGAATATACATACATTTTACTTGCAAAAGCAAGCTATCTGTTCTAAGGGCCCGTTTCCACTTGTGCGGCGCGATTTCGACAGGAAAATCGCGGCAATGAATCCGCATGCGGTTGCGGTTTCGTTGCCGTTTCTATGCGGATTTTCACACGGAATCGCTCGCGGTTTGTGTAACCTGATTTTAACCATGTCATTGCTGGCAAGCATTGACATGGGTTTTTAAGCAGAAATGCCGGGAAAACCGCAAGACTAAAATGCTTGCGGTTTTTCTATTTAGTTACATTACCGACGAATCGTGTGCGGCGTGAGAATTCTGATGGGTCTGCCGTGCAGATTTTTTCTGCACGACAAACCGCACAGAATCCCGCACAAGTGGAAACAATCCCATCCACTTGTGTTGTCTATGCGAATCTGCATGCAGGAAACACATGCAGATTCGCTCTAGTGGAAACGGGCCCTAATGCTGATCTCATTTCAGTTTGTGGCAGTAGAGATGTATTGCTCCTACTGCATAATGTACACAGTACACACACACACCTGTTAGTGCAAACAAATCTAAAGATCTAGTTGAAACCATTTTTATTCTGATCTATTGAATTTCAGCCTAGCCACATGGAATGTCTTCTTTCTGGGACTGGTGATACAATTTAAGTGTTTGTTTTTTTTCCCCTTCAAAAGACATGGCGTTGTTAAGCCTGGGGTCACGGAAGATGAACTATGGCGGGCAAAGTATATATATGATTCTGCCTTTCACCCAGACACTGGTGAAAAGATGATACTGATTGGAAGGATGTCTGCTCAGGTACCGATGAACATGACCATCACTGGCTGTATGATGACATTTTATAGGTAAGGCATGAAATTTTGCTTCCCTTTTTCTGTCTATAGGCACAGTTCTCCCAGGGCCGTTGTTTGCATTTGATTTTCTCTGTCATCAAAGATGAGGGCAGAATTTTATTCTGAGTACAGGATGGCATGCCAATGTTCAGTTGCCACTTTAGTTTATTGCAGTGTGTTCCAGCTTTTTAATGTGACTTCTTCTCTTTACATTTCAACAGACTGCCCATGCAGCTCAGGGTGACCCAGAACCACTAGGAAAGTATAGGGGACTAAAAGAGACCTCTTTTGGGTCACCCTGAGCTCCTTGGTCTCTCTGTTCTCAGCAAGTGGAGAGCTTTAAATCTGCACCAAACAATTGACAGACTGAGAATCTGCTTGCCTTAAGGCAGAATAATCTCAATCTTGAGACAGAAAAATAATAATATTTTTCATAGTGATGTTTGCACTAAACACAGTGATTTTTGGAGCGATTTCCGGGATGCAATTTTGGAACCTGAATGAAATCGATATGAAAATGCTGCAGGCTCCCCCCGATTGCAATTTCAGTGAATTACTGCAATAGGACTACATTAGCCTAGCCCTTTGGGAATTGGCAGCAAAGCCTTTAAAACAGAAATAACTGCTGAACCCCCTCTAGTGGGTCCTGGCTCTTTATCTGCACAGGGTCAAAGAAGATGTTGGCACTATATAAATCAATACTATTAATAATACCGGCTTATATGCAAGTATATAGGGTACTTTATTTTTGTGGTCTAGTACCCCAGCAAAAAGGTCTGCTATCTTTGGTAAATATTATTGATTTTATAAAGCACCTACATATTCCATGATGCTGTACAAAGTAAGACAAACAAACAAGGGGTACACAATAATACCAGCAATGGTGTACATCAAATGTGTGCACTGGTACAAAATACAGAATTGTAATTACAGTGACAAGTGTATTTGTAAATAAAATTAATGAGAGTGCAAGCTATAGAATAAATAATAAATTCCAAGACACAAAGGAGTGAGAGAGCCCTTCCCTTGCAAGCTTACAATCTAAGCATTACCTTATTAATATATTTTGATATTTGTTCTTTTGATGGCATTCTGTTTGACCTGTCCTGTCCTAGACAGTATATGAGCTTTGCTGCAAGTCATCCAATCCTCTTGTAATATGTTATAGTTTGGGCAACATGAATGTGTGCAGAAGATAAATGCATCTTGACATACATAATATATTTATGTATGGAATGTAGCTTTGATTTGAATGTTAATGTGACATCCCATTTTGTGCTGCGGGAGGTGACGTGAAGAGGCAGCCTGTACATGTAAGCATCTGTCAGAGGAATCTTCAGATATGCACACAGCCAGAGCCCAGATGTTCTTGTTTAGCCTTTGACTGCTGCATCTAAGCCATAACAAAAAGACAGAAATTGCTGTTTTCTAATTTTAGAACAACGCCAGCCGTGATCTTTTGGCAGTGGATTAACCAGTCGTTTAATGCCATCGTCAACTACACAAACAGGAGTGGAGATGCTCCTATCACTGGAAGGTAGGATAATTCATGCTGTTTGCTATTAACCCCAATACACTTCTTCACCTGGCCGCTAAAATAAGGGGTCCTCGGTCACAGATGTATGCCGCTATTCTCGGGTACAAAGTGTGCAGAATATGCTCGTCAACTAGTTTATGTATCATAAGCCTAGACATGTCTCATTATTTTACAACTTCATTGTCTCCTTTTAAAATGTTTTGATATCGAGCTCATTTATGTGTAAGCTGTGCTTTGTCAAAGGATGCTAGTCTGTTCCTCTCTAGCTCTATGGACTTTACTGATAAACCCATGCTTGGGGTCCATACACACACTAGACTGAACTCCACTGGCCACTAAAGACCATCTCTGCAGAGAATCCAGTGTGTTGCGGTGGTGCCGACATGCCAGCAGAGATCAGGCATGCTGGATCATTTCCACTGAACACTGCCCAACTACCTTGTTTCCTCCCGCACTACGTCTCTCCGTCGTGTCCCTCACATCGGTCAGTTGCCATAGCGACATTTTGAAGTGTGTACAAGGCTGTAGGGTGTGTACAAACATCCGATTTTGATTTGCCAATCATTGGCTAATTTTACCAAATTCATGTAGTATGAGAGCTAACCTACACAATCTGTTCAGGGTATTCAAAATCCGTTGGCCCTCATACTACATGGAAGTGGAAAAAATGGCCAATCATTGCCTATTCAAAATTGGATGTGTGTACACACTTCAACTTGCATTTAGTGTTTTCAGCTCTTATTGCATTTCACTGTGGTTGTTACAAACTGTCCGGTC
This sequence comes from Hyperolius riggenbachi, assembly GCF_040937935.1. Classification (NCBI taxonomy): domain Eukaryota; kingdom Metazoa; phylum Chordata; class Amphibia; order Anura; family Hyperoliidae; genus Hyperolius; species Hyperolius riggenbachi. The sequence continues at coordinate 374,538,976 of NC_090648.1, forward strand.
ATTGAGATACTGCTGTGAACTGAGCATAAACACTTAAAGGGACACCGCAATGACATAGAGAAGAATGTAATTCATTATTCAGTAAGTATGATGTGTTTGTGTGTATATACAGTATAACAAACCTTCAAAGAGGTACAGCACCCAGGCTTTTTCTGTATTATTATCACTCTAATATTCAGCCATCTACATGTGTTTTGGAAGCTTAAACTTTGGGAGGTGCACAAAAACCCATAAGGATTAAAGAAAGTCCCTCCATGGAAAGTTTTAGACTGGTCCCTGGTCCTTCTCCCATTCCATGACAGATGTCTTCTCACTTCACATTAATAATGTATAAGACACATATATCCTCATTCTGATTTAAAGCAAATATCAAGTAGCTTGGAAATGGACCAATCAGATGCAGCAGAAGAACAGCCTGGTGCATTCTCACTGCGTCAGTAGCATTGCAGAATAATTCTGCATGTCAAATACAAGTCTATGGGCCTGTTCACATCTTTGCAATGTAAGAGATTGCATTATTCAAACTCCCTGCATGCTGGCTTTGCATTAACATGTATGTTAGAACACGCGCAGTGTCCATTGCAGCTCTCATACATTATATTGCGTGCAACGCACACAGTGTGAACCCAGCCTTAACTGGAAGCATCATGGTGGACAGACATAACAGGACTGGGACACTAATCTAACACCTCACAGTTGAACCTGGTTGAAGAAACCAACAGGGCAAGGAAGAGGAGCACCAGGGACTACTGGGAGTCTTCCTGTGGATGGGGAGTTTCTCCTTTTGTCTCCTCATTGGATTTTTTTAAAGACATTTTCCATTAGTAGTAACCTTTTAATATTGTAAGCTAGTTCCTAAATAAACTACATTTCCATTCATCTCTCATGCTCTCATGTAATGCTTTTCCTGTGCACATACAAACACTTCTACCTCTTGTTGTTTTTAGCCAACTGGGAACAGCTTATGTTTCTGCCACCACAGGTGCTGTTGCCACAGCTCTAGGACTTAACGCACTAACCAAGGTACTTCATGTGTTTCAACTTATTTTTGTGTCTAATTACCAGGATGACTAATATTCATTTCATTGAAGCTCACATCCAACCATTCACATCCAACAGGTGATAAGGGAAACAGGTAAACTAAACTGGTTGTGCTATGGGGTTGTTTTACATTCTTACACGCTGCAAACCTGTGACAAAGCTAGGTAATTGAAACTGTGCATTTGATAATAAACAAATAAATTGCACTCTAAGGTTACTTTTGTTGAAAGCTGCTTGCCAAAAAACATCACTAGTTTCACAGTAATAGTGCTTGCATGCACAGCATCATTACTTCTTGATAAGGTTATACTGTACTGTTTAGAAACCACTAGAAAATATAAATCCACCAAAAGTAATTATAGCTTTATTATAATATAATTATATATGGAGGACTAGTTCTTCAAGCCAGTAAAAGTTATTTTGATATGTTGAGAATGTCTCCATTGCAGACTGGGATGTTCTAAATATATTCAAGAAGTTTTATTGGAATGAAGAACAAGTCTTCAGAGCTATACCGGTAATTACTTTTGATAGTTAAATATAAAGCAATATACAGTATAAATTGCTGATCTCATAAAGATGCAAGCCTGTTGTTTATCTTTGGAACTATTGCTATTAAAGGACACCTAAAGTAAGTGAGAGGGCTGTCCTGCTGATCCTCTGCCTCTAATACTTTTAGTCATACACCCTGAGCAAGCATGCAGATCAGATGTTTGACTGCATTTGTTTCATGTGTTTGATTCAGACACCAAGGATGCATGAAAAATTAGCAGAACTGCCAGGCAACTGGTATTGTTTAAAAGGAAATAAATATGGCAGCCTTCATATCCTCTCATGTCAAGTGTCAGTTAAAGATTTTGGAGCCCATTTGCACTAATGCATTCTTGCATAAAACGTTACAGTAAACAGCTTTCACACACAAGGATTCTCCATGTGCACTAGAGTTGTGATCCAAGATGGGCTTGTAAAATAAAATGTCACATACATTTAAAGAGAAGCAGTGACCAAGAATTTAACTTCATCCCAATCAGTAGCTGATACCCCCTTTTACATGAGAAATCTTTTCCTTTTCTCAAACTGCTCACCAGGGGGCTCTGTATGGCTGATATTGTGGTGAAACCCCTCCCACAGGAAACTGTGAGGACCATGGTCCTGGGAGGTTCCTGTCTGTGAACCTCGTTGCATTGTGGGAAATAACTGTTTACAGCTGTTTCCAACTGCCAAAAAAAGCATGCAGCAGCTACTTCCAGTGACATCACCTGCCAGCAGTAACAATGTCATCATGTGAAAAGTCAGAATGTAAATCAGGGAGTGGAAAGATTTTACAACAAATCATTTACACATAATTATTGTAAAAATGAAGCACTTTTCTATGACTTGAAAAACGGGGGAGAAACCGAGAGCCCAATATGGTGCAATATGTTAATATGGAGAGATCTGTTGTGAATAAATGTGATGATTATACTCACAATGGTGGGTCGCCACAAAGGCAACCACTGGACAGGCCGGAGGGGAGAATTGTAACCTGACCCAGCTCAGGTGTAAAAAGTCACTCTCTGTAGATAGGAGAAAATGAGGATACACCCCTCCACCAAGGGTGGACTAGATAATATTGAAATACTATAACAAAGGCACCAAGTAGAATAAAATTAGTTAAAATTGTTAAAAAGGGGGAAGTGGGTGGACTCACCTCCCTTCTGAAAAAAAGGCCGGACAATGGACAGGTTACTTACAGTCTAAAGTAACATTTATTAGTAACTCCAAAAGTGCAACGCGTTTCACGGGTTACAGTCCCGCTTCTTCAGGCAAACTATTTTTGGAGGGTGCAAAATCAGGTCATGAACCAGGTAGAGCGCCTCTTTTCTATCACATTTTCACTGGAGTTCCTCTTTAAACTGTTCCACTGAAAATTGAAGTAACTGCCATAATTGTGTTCCATATGTATATTTCTCCAAGAGTGAATAAAAGAATGGACCTTTATCTCACATCTGTGCTTGGAGGAGGAGCTTAGAGACAGTTGTGTGAAAGAAGAGTTTTGTTGTGGAGTAGGCTTGGGCACGACAAATGTTAAGAGACAAACACCAAAACCACTGGTGAATACTGCATTGCAGAATGATGTGATAGCAGCATGCTGTTTCCAGGGTAGGCTGAAATGACAGGAAAAATTGGGATCGGAATACAGTGTTTGGACAAAACGGTAAACAGCGGCAAACTAAGGTACAGGTGCTGCCCATTCCCTTGAATGTGCAGCAATTTAATGACAAGCACTGTGGCTGGTGGGAAACTACCCCCAAATCGCCCATGTGAACCGGGTCTTAACCACCCTGGCATTCTATTTATTGCGCCAGGGTGGCGGCGCAGCATTATTTTTTTCTTATTTATTTTAAATCATGTAGCTAGCCTAGCGCTAGCTACATGATGCCCCCTCCCTGCGGCGTCCGCCCGTAATGCCCAATCGCCGCCGGCGCGTACCCACGTGAGGAAAACCCGTTTCTGAAAGGGATTTCCTTTAGGGCTTCCCCCGTCGTGACGTCAGAGTCCTGATCCACCCCTCAGCGCTGCCTGGCACGGATTGGCCAGGCTGCGCAGGGGTCTCGGGGGGGGGGGGGGGGGGTTACGTGGCGGGTAGCGGCGCATCGACGGCGAGCAGTGGCGATTGTCCACAACACGCAGCAAACAAAGTGCTTGCTGCGTGTTTTAAAAAAAAAATATGAAAATCGACCCAGCGGGGCCTGGGCGAGCTGAGCTTGTCCATACCGCCAAGGAGGTTAAAGAGAACCCGAGGTGGGTTCTAAGAATCTTAATAGCAGACAAAGGCTGGCTCTGCGTATACTGCCCAGCCTCTGTTGCTATACAGCGTCCCTCCAGGGCCCCCCTGCGCACTGCTCTGCCCCCCCATAAATCACACGCCGTGCTGTTTATCTCTGCCTATCAATCTCGCCGCTCCCCGCCCGCGCCCCTTCCCTTTCCGCTGATTGCATGCTCTAGTTGCTATACAGTTTTAGCACCCACTCTGCTGTGAACAAAAACATGACTTTAGCAAGTCTGAGAAACCTCTATGTTGACCAACTTGGTCAGATGACCGGATGGGGGAATGCCATAGACCATAGACATGTGACACCTACTCACCTGACTATAAGCCAGCCTCTGCATCAAAGGATAAAGCACAGTCCTGGCAGGCAGAAAGATGCTATGTTTTGTCTTCCAGACCAATAATGAACCAACAGGCGGCTCATTTAAAAAAAAAAAAAAAAAAAGTTGCAGAGATAGTGGTAAACTTTATTGTTTACTGTAATCCTTTACATTCTTTTATAAAGATGGTAGTCATACATACATATACAGCCTCGTTGACATTGCTGTTTTATGTTGCCGGTGTTGATTAATGATGACGGCGAGAGCCGAAACTAGTCTAGATGAGAGCGGGCAGTATTTGCAGATCGATTACCGCTGGCTGCACAGAGTTCACAGTACCACTGGTGTGGGAAGCGGTCTTTACCAGGGAGGGTTCTAAGTGGATTAGGACCCTTGTTATATAAGCGAACCCGGCACAACCACTTGTATGTGTTTTTAATGGAATAAAATAGTTATGGACCTTTAAGCCACTAAAGTGGATTCCCTTCTTTTCTTACATTCACTTTGGCACTTGGAGTGCTTGTACATGTGCATTGTGTTATTGCAAGAGTATTTTCCTCTGACCAGGGTTTGTGCATCGAGATGTACAACTATTTTTTTTTTTCTCTGACTATAAGCAGTTGGATTGTGAAATACTTGGGGAACAATGTTCCTGAGTAACGTTTGCTATTTATGAAGGTTCCCCTAAGTTGGAGAATGTTAGTGAGCCTAAGCATTTTTTAAAACTTTACATAGATCTTTCACAAGTTGCCTAATAGTAGATGGAAATAGCTGTCATGTACTTTAGTTAGGCTAACAGTTTTACTTTCATGTAAAATACAATGCTAAGAGACTCCTTTACTGCAGTTTTGTTGAGCTAAAGATCACTAGATTTTCAAATCTGGCCTGGGCTTATGAAAGTTGTCTGTTATTAGATTATAATTTTAACAAATTCAGTCTGTTTTAGATTTTTTAAGGCCCATTTAAAGAGACACTGAAGCGGGAAAAAAAATATGATTTGTATGTGCAGTACAGCTAAGAAATAAAACATTAGGAGCAGAGACATAAGTCTAATATTGTTTCCAGTACAGGAAGAGTTAACCTCCTTGGCGGTTTATTTTTTCTGCAAAAATTGCAGAAATCCAATTTTTTTAATTTTTTTTTTATGTTTCATGTAAAGCTACCAGAGTGGTAGCTACATGAAACTCCACTAGAGGGCGCATGTGTCCCTCTAGTTCGATCGTCGCCGGCAACAATAGCAAACAGGGGAACGCGTATATAACGCGCTCCCCTGTTTGGCTTTTCCTGTCGCCATGGCGACGATCGGAATGACGTCATGGATGTCAGCCGACGTCCTGACGTCAGACGTCTCCGATCCAGCCCATAGCGCTGCTCGGAACTCATTGGTCCGGGCAGCGCAGGGCTCTGGCGGGGGGGGGGGGGGCCTCTTGCGCCGCTGCGTGCGGGCGATCGGCGCAGAGCGGCGGCGATCAAGCCGTACGCGCGGCTAGCAAAGTGCTAGCTGCGCGTACAGCACTTTACAGTGTGAAAATCGCCCCACCAGGGCCTGAGATCTCCTCCTGCGCGGCATAGCCCGAGCTCAGCTCGGGCTTACCCCCAGGGAGGTTAAACTCCAGTTATCTATGCAAAAGAGCCATTGAGCTCCAAGACTTTCAAAGTCGCAGAGAGCTCTGTCTTCTGAAGCTTGTTATATCAAGTGTCAGTGTATTTTCTTTTTCTCTCCCGAGGACAGTTCAAAAGTTCACTGGCCTGCTCTGTAAAATCATGTAGAATGCTGAGTAGTGTGTAAACTGCAAATATTAGAGAATGATGCAATGTTATAAAAAATGTATATATATCCGAAAATAAAAATATGAGAATATTTTCTTTGCTAGTACTAATGTTCTAGTAAGTATCCATACTACACAACCAATTTATTATATCATAATTTATTTTTCTTTAACTCCTATCCTCCTGCAAATCACCAACTGTTTCTTGCCTGTTTTGAAGCTTCACTTTTTAAAGATCTCATTACATTTTGGGGTTTGTTTCCCCCTCTTGCACAAGAATCACTGTAATGTTATGAAATGGTGAGTACAAATAAAACTGTCAGCTTTGTACAATCAATAGTCTAGTGCGCTTCATCTCATGCAGAGAGAGGGGTGTGTGTGTGTGTGTGTGTGTGTGTGTGTGTGTGTGTGTGTGTGTGTGTGTGTGTGTGTGTGTGTGTGTGTGTGTGTGTGTGTGTGTGTGTGTGTGTGTGTGTGTGTGTGTGTGTGTGTGTGTGTGTGTGTGTGTGTGTGTGTGTGTGTGTGTGTGTGTGTGTGTGTGTGTGTGTGTGTGTGTGTGTGTGTGTGTGTGTGTGTGTGTGTGTGTGTGTGTTGCTGCGGAAAATGACACTGACCCTGTTAGATGTTTACCAAATGCCCACATGTGGAAAACTGCAAAGCAGGCTTGACCTCTTTTAAGTTGAACAAAGTACTGTAAGGTGGCCACTATTGTTCCTGCATCCTAAATCTTCATAAGCCAATTCTCAAACCTCAGTTAAATTTTATGGACTGAACATATTCATTTACCCCTTCATATTATTTTGCTCAATGCCTTATGACTGTTGCATTGGAGTAGAAAGTAGGGGCATGACAATTACACATATAGGTTAAAGTCACAGTCTGAATATTATTTTGTTTATATGTTTGAGTTTTGGTCCATCTTACAGTTCATGAAGAATGCATAGAGGTTGTTTTTGAAAGTAAAAATTTGCCTTGTTTGCAAGAGCACTTGTTGCCCTCATCTCATGCTTAAAGGTTTGGTCCCAAAGCCCCTGAGTGTGCTATAGGACTGCAGTTACTTGACACTGCTATGCAAACTGGGGGGGGGGGGGGGGAGGTGTATGGGAGGCATGTTTTACCACCATGGCGTGAGGCAGTGGTTACCAAACTTTTTGGGATGAGGGCACCCTTGGTGGCTTTGAAATTTTCTCAAGGCACCCTCAACTTCATCCATGGTTGTGGGGACTAAAGGTTAACTAGCAGGTAATGCAGCCACATTGTATATCAATGTGCGGTTACATTACCTGATGGTGTTGCATAAAGGATCGGGGTGCATGCCGAGGCACCCCTGAAAGGTAGCCGAGGCTCACCAGGGTGCCGCGGCACCCAGTTTGAGAACCCCTGGCGTGAGGCAACAGACAGGGCAGTTTGCTTTGGAACTTCAATGGTTCTTACTGTATGTACACACTTGAAAGATTAATGAAAGATCTTAGACCAATTTTACCACCTTCCATGCAGTATGAGAGCATACTCTACACAGTCTATTCTATTGAGCTGAACTCCTCATCAGATAAAAATCTTTGCAAGATGCTGCACACAAAGATGCTATACACATTCAAAAGTTCAGTATCTGCAAAAGATCTGTCTATGATCTATGAAGATAGTCTATGATATCTGCAGATCCTCATACACACCTTGTTTAACAGACATTCATCTGCATACCTGACAATCATCTGAAGATCCATCCTGGTGGATCTGATCTGCAGATGAATGTCTGTTAAACAAGGTGTGTATGACGATCTGCAGATATAGACTATGAATGTATTTTGCAGGAACGGGATCTTTTGCAGGAACAGATCTTTTGCAGATACTGATCTTTTGAATGTGTACAGCATCTTTGTGTGCAGGATCTTGCAAAGATTTTTATCTGATGAGGAGTTCAGCTCAATAGAATAGACTGTGTAGAGCAGGGGTCCCCCCCAACCTTTTTGAGCCCGGGGCCCACTATCCCGACCAAACTTTTCTCTGGGGCCCGGGGGGGGGGGGGGGGGGGGCATGGTTAGTGGCGGCAGCAGCCACCCCCCCCCTTTTTTCCCTGATTTTGAGTGTAGTATATAGGTAAGTAGGTATCTAGGTATAGTTACCCCCAGTATAGGTAGCTAACACAGTTGCCCCTGTATAAGGACTATAGTTGCCCCAATATAGTTAGTATAGTTACTCCAGTATAGCTAGTACAGTTACCCCAGTATAGCAAGTACAGTTACCCCAGTATAGCTAGTACAGTATAGCAAGTATAGTTACTACAGTATAGCAAGTATAGTTAGCCCAGTATAGCAAGTACAGTTACCACAGTGTAGCTACTACAGTTAGCCCAGTGTAGCTACTACAGTTAGCCCAGTATAGCAAGTACAGTTAGCCCAGTATAGCAAGTACAGTTAGCCCAGTATAGCAAGTACAGTTAGCCCAGTATAGCTAGTACAGTTAGCCCAGTATAGCTAGTACAGTTAGCCCAGTATAGCTAGTACAGTTAGCCCAGTATAGCTAGTACAGTTAGCCCAGTATAGCTAGTACAGTTAGCCCAGTATAGCTAGTACAGTTAGCCCAGTATAGCAAGTACAGTTAGCCCAGTATAACAAGTACAGTTAGCCCAGTATAACAAGTACAGTTAGCCCAGTATAACAAGTACAGTTAGCCCAGTGTAGCAAGTAGTTACCCCAGTGTCAGGCTCCCAGTGACCGGCTCCCAGTGTCCCAGGGTCAGGCTCCCAGCATCAGCTCACACTTCAAATGGCACCCAAACACGTCTGTATCTGCGGACAAAGTCGCTTCCGAGATGCAGTTCTTCGCCGGCGCTTCAGGGAGGTTGATTGGCCACAGATTGAGGGGGCGGGACTGGCGAACTATGACGTCCACGGCCGAGGCCGTGCATAAAAACTAAAAATAACACTGAGAAAGTTAAAAATCAGTCTGAAGCCGCGGCCCACTGTAAAATGTCCTGCGGACCACTAGTGGGCCGCGGACCACAGGTTGGGGACCCCTGGTGTAGAATATGGCTCTCATACTACATGGAAGGGGGTAAAATTGGTCTGGTATCTTTCAAGTGTGTACACACCATAAGCTCTAGATAAGTATTCAAATGAAGTGGCAAGCCGTTAAAGTATGGCTTCACATCTGTGATTTCACAAATACTGTTTACATTTTTGCAGATCTTTGACTGGTGCTCTTTGGGATGTTTATTGCCCCCAGGATGGTTGAAGAGCACAATATTGCTACTAATGGAAATAGGTTGCATGATTTTCTCTAGTTTGCACACTGTTTTGGCAGTGTAGACTGAGCAACTGCCATATAGTAAGTGCTTTTAAAAATAAATAACTGAGAATCCCCTATGAGGAGATGGACTAGGCCAAGTCAGATTTTGACAACCTACTGTAATGCTAGGTACACACCAATACAATTTTGTGTTAGATGGTTCGATAGATAATTTCAGACATGTCTGATCTTATTTTCGATCGTTTTTCTGATCGATTTCTCATAGAAGTGAATGGAAATAGATAAGAAAAGATAACAAAATCAGAAAATTGAACCAGAAATGTATCAGACAGAAAATCGACCAAAAAAAAAACAACCGCATCGTGCGTACCCAGCATGAGAGACAGCAACACAGGAAAAAAAATAGATTTACAGTGGATTTTGTTGTGGATAAAATGTACATTTTTCCAGATAAAATGCACCATTTTATTTTTGTGAAAATGTAAAGTTGTAATGAAAGACCCTTCTGTTTAGTGTACCTAATGGCCAATGTAATCTGTTTATGGTTTTGGAAAGGAGATGATCACTTTTTGTTTGCTGTTTCAGCATGTGTCACCACTTATAGGAAGATTTGTTCCCTTTGCTGCTGTTGCTGCTGCTAACTGTATCAACATCCCGTTAATGAGGCAACGGTAAGAGAGCTAACTTGGAAAGTTTGAAATGTAAAGTATATTGAGAAATGCAGAATGGGCCTGTTTACATTGAAAGTAGTACACACTAAAATGTGGTAGCTGTAGGTGTCTGCTTTTTAGTATTTCAAGCTCAATGGAATAGCAACGTTTTGTTTTTTTTCTTTTTATAGAAAAGAGCCCTGGGGGTGTAATGTCACCAATATACTATCTAACCTTCTAAACTAACAACAGGCACACTGCCACTGCAACCTGACCAAGGTTCAGACAGATGTTAATGGGAGGAGGTACAGCTAGTTACTAATTGTCTCACTCAAAGGACAAAAGTGCTTTATTATTGTGTATTCTGCATCTTCCACAGTGCTATACAGAGTACATATCATGCTGCTAACTCTACCTTGGAGGCATTTACAACCTAGTCCATGCCACAGTCTCACTCTAGTGTCCCTATCATAGTCTAAAAGTGCCCATCAATTATACAATGTAATACGAGGGACTACCTAAAATAGCTAAACTAGATTACCTCAGTTTACCGTTTTACTTCATAGATCTGGTGGTAAGGTGGTCCAGTCAAGATTGCTATTGATGGGCACTTTAAAGTGTAACTGTCAGGCATAACAATCAAAAATCATTTCTTTATTTTTATCTGGTAAACAAGTAATAAGGATGCTAACCAGGCAATCCAAAAGTTAAAAATCACTATTAATTTTTGTTGTTGATAAATGATCATTCACCAGTTTAACTGACTCTTATTTGGTACATTGCCTCACAATGGAAGTTGCAGAACATGCTGGGTTGTCTTTCTTTGCTTCTTTACTTTCCTCTCAGACTTGACTAATGCAGTCTGGATCCCCAGACACTAAAAATGGAGAATCCTAAGCAGGATTTTCTCTTTTTTTACTATAGAAAGATCAAACTAAAATCAAAATGTTGACAGTGCAATACATATGTTATGTAAATAGATCAAGTATATATCTACTTATGTGGTTTTTTTTTTTCTGAGATAGTATGGCTAACAGCTCCTCTTCAATGCAAATCTGTCAAGGAAAGAAAGTCAGATACTTCTCTCAGTAGAGGAAAGCCTCTGGATGATCCAGAGGCTTCTCCGATACTCATCCACGCTACCAATGCTTGCGGAGACCCTCTTCTTTGGGAGAGCATTCCTGTCCGAGTGCGAGCACAACCGCACTGTGCAGGGCAAGTACAGCTCACTCCTGCGCAGCAGCACAAAGCTGCTTGTGCATAGAGGATAAAGTTGCGAATGAGCAGTTCTGTGCTGCTGTGCAAGTGCAGGCCATGCTTACACCTATGCAGTGCGGCTGTCCTTATACTGGGACGGGAGCAGCCCGTGAGTACCTATGCAATAAGCTTGTTAAATACGCTCTACCTCAGTCCCAGCGCTGGATTGGTGGAGTTAAGGAGAATGGGCGAAGCCACTGGATTATCCATGGGCTTCCATCTACAGAGGTAAGTATCTGACTTTGAACTTTTTTTTTTTCCTTTACTCACAGGTACATTTATAAATGCCAATTTTGGTGAAAAGCCAACTAACGTACCACATTGAAAAGTGGCATGTTTGTAGACACTTTCTGACATCTGCTACAAAGGTCTACACTTTCAATCTTTTCCATGTCAACAATGCAGTTACTTCACTTGACAAAAGTAAAATATCAATCTTACTTTCCCATCAATAATCCTGCTAGGATCCCCAGAGCTGCCTTTAGGACACTTGTCTTTCTAGTCCTGTTACTACTTTTAGATAATTGATCTTAATTACCGTATGCTAGTGTCACTGGGAATTGGAAAAAATACACACAGCAACTATTAACCTATAATTAGTTACTGAAAGCTATTTCATATAGTTCAAATATGTCCAGGCAGTCCTTAAAGCGTCACTGAAGCGAAAAAAAATAATAATGATATAATTGGTTATATAGTATGCATTATTTAGATTGTAAGCCTTGGCAGGGCCTCCCCCTTCCCTTAGTGTGTCCTTCTTAATTTTACTACCCCGGCAATTACACCCTTCTCATGAACTAACTCGTACTTGTTTTGCCGGGTCTCTGTAAACCGCATTTTATACCCTGATTGTATGTATAACCTTGTGCTATGTTGTATAACCGTTTGCTACCTCTGTCTGTCACCCCTTGTTGCAATGTATGTATCCCTATTTATTGTCCAGTGCTGCGTAATATGTTGGCGCTTTATAAATATAATAATTAATAGAGCATTAGTAGCAAATAAAAGTCTCATTTTTATTTGTCAGTTATGATTTTTTTTTTAATAAGAGTGTATCATTCTCTAATATCTCTAATGTATTATTCTCTAATATTTGCAGTTTACACACTACACTCAGCATTCAAAATGATTTCACAGAGCAGGCTAATGACCTTTTGAACTTTCCTCTGCAGAAAAAAAAACAAACTACAGTGACAGACACTTGAGATAATAAGCTTAAGAACACAGAGCTCTCTGCAACTTTCTCTTTTGCATAGATAACTGGGGTTTTTAACTCTTCCTGTACTGGAAACAATATTAGACTCATCTCTACTGCTAATGTTTTATTTCTTAGCTGTACTACACATAAATCATTATATCATACGTTTATTTTCCCTTCAGATTCCCTTTAAGTGTATTAAATCCACCCCTAGTATAAATATCAGACAATCTCCAAATTACAATGCTAGGGTTTAAAGGCGCAAGCAAAAAATAAAAAAAACAGGATCTTCATTAAAACTTCACTTTTAATGCATCACTTAAAATTGTATCTTGTGGAAAGTGCTTCTTTTGTTTTACATAAAACAATAAAAACTGTGTATGTCTCCAAAATAGTCCTTTACTACATGCCTGGCACGTGTTTCACGACCAAAAGTTGCTTCTTCAGAGGCAATAATAATGTATGCACAATACAATCAATCAGATCCAAGGGACCCTGAGTCCCAGGAATCTATGATGCTTTACCTATGATGTCCATCTTCCTGCCATCCTCCAAGACTGAGGCGGACAGACATCACTGGTAGAGCGTCACACGCTCCTCCACAGGTGTGGTTTAACTCCCTCCCTTATGAAGTTCTTTTGTGTCTAATGACCACCCCACCACACACACACACACACACACACACACACACACACACACACACACACACACACACACACACACACACACACACCTACCTTCCCTATCCTGGTGTCTAGTGGCCCCCTCCCTCCCCTATACAGTTCCCTGGTGTCTAGTGGCCCTCCTCTACAGTTCCCTGGTGCCTAATGCTTCCTCCCTCCCTTATACAGTTCCCTAGTGTCTAGCGGTTCCCCTCCCTTCCCTATACAGTTTGCTGGCGTCTAGTGGCCCCTTTCTTCCTTATACAGTTCCCTGGTCTCTAGTGCTGTCCCCCCCAATATAGCTTCTCTTCTGATCTAGGGCTTCACCTCCAATATAGCTTCCCCGGTGGTCTACTTGTGGGCCAAATTTGTTGACTCTGCAAGACAGATTTGGCCCATGGGCCAGAGTTTTACATGTTTGGTTTAGAGCAAACATGAGCACACTGCTGAGCTAAAGCCTACTGTTTGTACTGCAGCCGTGAGATAAGACCCCTGAGGATCATTGTGTTTTCTTATCCAGCCACCTTTCAGGGCTCAAACCCACTAGCAACATTTTCTAAGTGCTAGGGATTTGAAAAGCTCTTGGTAATGCAATGTTATGGCTAATTTTTATAACATCACATCGCTCAAGTGGGATCACACCCATAGCATTACATTAGCAAGAGCTTTTTAAATCACAAGCGCTTAGGGCCCGTTCTCACTTGGGTGATTATAGGATGATTCATGCTTATCTCCAAAGCACTAGAGCTTTTTAAAGCCCTAGTGCAATAATATTATATCAGTGATCTCATTGCCGCCAATCGTGGGTGTTTCGAGATTAGCGACAGTCGCAAAACGTGTTTGTTGCAGCATTTTTCACCGATTCAAGAGCAATCGCGATACATTGCTTATAGAAGCGCTGATCGCGATCACTCTGAATCGCAAGAGTGTACAGTGATTTTACCATGCTAATTGCGGTAAAATCACCATTGCAAAATAGTGCTAAGCGCTACCGTTTTGCGCTTTTAAGTGTGAATGGGCCCTTAGTAACTGCTTAGTAACATACTCCTTGTGGGTTCCAGGCCTCACCTGACCTAATTAGACTATTGCTAATCTATTGCTCTTGTAAAATGTGCCATCCTATATATTAAACCTCCTGTGTTCTCTCCTGTCCCTGTCTTTGCACTACTGCGCATGTGTTGCACGCAGGCGGCCATTGAGACAGGAGGAGAAGGGGTGCAGGGGGAGCGTGGCCGGGCACGTGTGTGCAAGGCTTGCATGCTCGCTGACGTGGTGGATGGCAGCGGTTACAGGGGTGGGAGGGGAGGGGGGTTGTGAGGGAGGCCTAGACCCCATTATTGTAACTGGCTTAGATCTGCTAGTCTAAGGCCCGGTTCACACTTGCGGTTGTTTGCCAAACGGACCGGATGACCTGACCGGATCCGGATCGGAACCGTACGGTTCTGATCCGGATCCGGTCAGGTTGCATCAGGTGTCCATCAGGATGCGATCTGGATCCATTTGGCAAAAAAACGTTAAAAACAAAAAAAAAGTTGGGGGTCTGGGAGGTCAGCAGAAGGGGGACCTGTGGAATCAGGCCCTCTGCTGTTTAGCACTCACCTCCACCTGCGACATGCTGCCAACATCTCCGGATCCGGATCCAGCTGTGCTGCTCCACTCCAAAATGCTTGCCCATGTGTCCCCATCCAATATCGCCGCAACAATCTCCATAGGAAGTGGGGTAGAACATCCGGATTTCTCAGCCTGTGTGTTGTGCGCTCTCCGGTTCCCATTGGTTTGTATTGGCCGGATGGTGCAGTCCGGCTCCGCCCCGGATACGGCTGCCGGAGGAGCCGGATGAAAAAATAGCGCATGTTGGAACGGAGGCCGGAGTCCGGATCCGGCCCGGCTCCGGTTCGGCAGAACGGACGCATGTGAACGGACGCATAGGCTTTCATTGCTATGCCGTGCGTCCGTTCTGTCCGTTCTGCAAGCGGTGCGGCTCCGGCACGGCGATTCCGGAGGGCCACCGCAAGTGTGAACCGGGCCTTAGACATAATCTAGCATTTTATTCATGTAAAGACAATAAGTATATCCAATTTATTTAGCATGCCCTAGTATATATTTAGCATGCCCTATTAAGTGCTTGTTCTTCTCACCCCCCACTTTCCATACACAAGTCTAATATTTTGTGGGCTTTAACGTGCCTGCAATAAAATGCCTTATTGAGTGAAGAATACTTAAAGTGAACCTCCAGACTAAAAATCAACTCGGCAGCACTGAAAAGGCCTGGTGTTTCTTTAACAGTTTCACAGCATCAGAACTTTGTTTCTCTTATACAAGCCTCATTTTTAGCTGCACAGAAGAAAACTGCCCGGGCATTTTTCCCCTGATGCTGTGCAAAGCATGATGGGATTTCTGATGTTGTTCTCGTTCTGCTGTTTTGGTGCAATTTATTTTTTTTTACAATTCGAATTTGACATTTGAAGCCTAGCACATGCAGCTGGGAGGGGTTATCAGGACACAGAACAGTTAGAACTGTGTCTTATGCTCCCTGTCACCTCCTTTCAACCAAAAAGATGGCTGCCCCATGACAAAGATGGTAGCCCCCATGAATCACAAACATTTGCCTGTTCTTTTAACCACTTGCCGACCGCACGCTTATACCGTGCGTCGGCAATGTGGCAGCTGCAGGACCAGCGACGCAGTACTGCGTCGCCAGCTGCAGGCTGATTAATCAGGAAGCAGCCGCTCGCGCGAGCGGCTGCTTCCTGTCAAATCACGGCGGGGGGCTCCGTGAATAGCCTGCGGGCCGCCGATGGCGGCTCGCAGGCTAAATGTAAACACAAGCGGAAATAATCCGCTTTGTTTACATTTGTACGGCGCTGCTGCGCAGCAGCGCCGTAAGGCAGATCGGCGATCCCCGGCCAATCAGCGGCCGGGGATCGCCGCCATGTGACAGGGGACGTCCTGTCACTGGCTGCACAGGACGGATAGCGTCCTGTGCAGCCCGGATCACCGGGGAGGGGACAGGTAGGAGAGGGAGGGGGGAATTTCGCCGCGGAGGGGGGCTTTGAGGTGCCCCCCCCCCCCGCCAGCCACACGCAGGCAGAAGAGATCAGACCCCCCCTGCACATCATCCCCATAGGGGGGGGGGAAAGGGGGGGCAATCTGATCTCTCTGCCTGCACCCTGATCTGTGCTGGGGGCTGTAGAGCCCACCCACCACAGATCACTAATAACCACGCTGGTCCTTAAGGGGGGGTAAAGCGTGGGTCATCAAGTGGTTAAAAAAGGGTGGGTAAAAAATTATATTACCTATCTATTCTAATTAACATAACTAATGTAACTTAATGACAGTATGTTTGTTTAGGCTGAAGTTCCCCTTTAAGCTACATACATATGCTAGATTAAACCTAGCCAGATTGGACAAGAACACCACGTCTACCTAGTATCTAATCTATACAGTGAATGCCCAACGTTGATGCCAAGTGCAATGTCCTCCTCACTTGCCCCACCCACATGAAGCTGCTTAATTGTGCACCATGCCTTCTCACTTCTGCCCACCCTCCACAGTAAGACGCTAGTCTGCAGGCTAGCAACAAGTTTGTAGAGCCCAAACTGTTTCCTCCTGCCTGGCTGCAACCCTCATTTTTGGGTACAAGGCATTAGAAGCACTGTATGTCATTGTTACATATATCTCGCATAAGGCTATTTCCTCAGATTTCTTGTCTTTTGTGTCACATGTGAGTGACAGAAGCAGCGAGGGACATTTCCTCAACAGGTTTAGATCCATCCTAATGCTTATTTCTTTTTCTGTTGACACACAGGTAGTGAGTGAATGCAAATTTTGTTTGAGGTACTGCACAGTTTCATTGTTGTACTGAAGCCCCTCCCACTTGCCACACTTAGTCACACCTTTCTCTTCCTTGGTCCCTTCCAGTGCAGACTGATGGACAACCATGTCTTAGGCCTGGTGCACACCAAAAACCGCTAGCAGATCCGCAAAATGCTAGCAGATTTTGAAACGCTTTTTCTTATTTTTCTGTAGCGTTTCAGCTAGTGTTTTGCGGTTTTGTGTAGCGTTTTTGGTGTAGTAGATTTCATGTATTGTTACAGTAAAGCTGTTACTGAACAGCTACTGTAACAAAAACCGCCTGGCAAACCGCTCTGAACTGCCGTTTTTCAGAGCGGTTTGCGGTTTTCCTATACTTAACATTGAGGCAGAAACGCATCCGTAATACAAAATCTGCAGCAGCCCGGGAGTATGTGTTTCTGCAAAACGCCTTCCGCTCTGGTGTGCACCAGCCCATTGAAATACATTACCCTAGCGGATCCGCACCCGCAAGCAGATCGCAAACCGCAGCGGAAACGCTCCGGTGTGCACTAGGCCTTACTTAGGCGGAGTATATAAAATGCTATTCCTGACCACTGGAGGGAGCAAAAGCAATTCATGCATGATTCAGCTTATGATATTTAGAAGAATGCATACAGTACAGTCATGGAATGAATATTCTTCAGTTACCTCTCTATTATTTTTTATATTTCAAAGGGAATTAAAGTACGGTATACCAGTCACTGATGAGGCTGGAAATCGGATTGGAGAGTCTCCGAAAGCTGCTCAGCAAGCCATTGCACAAGTGGTCATCTCAAGGATCCTGATGGCTGCTCCTGGCATGGGTTTGTATATTGCATACTCCAGTCATTGCTAAATCACAGACTGTAAATCTTCAAACATCTATACTGCTATGCTTCAGCTATATTGCAACTCTATAAATATATATACATAAGGCCATAGTTAAAACATCCTATCACTAATTATAGAATAAAAACAATTGTATGTGTTGGATGACGAGAGGACTTAAAGCTGAATTAGGACCTGGGCATAATGTTGCATGCCTTGCACTCCCAGAGGTAGGGCCAAATCACCAATCTACTGGGTGTGGAGAACTCTTCAGATGGATGGCTATTATCCAACCATCGGGGACCCTGACTTTGAATCTTATAATGATTACCCCTCATCTAATACTTGTATTGACAGGGAAGGGAGCTGGGGGAAAAACACAATGGCTAGAGCGCACTCAGAGTTGTGTGTTAAAACCCTGGCAAGCCTGCTGGGGAATGATCTCACCTCTAAACGATGCTGAATAGCCCACATGGGTTTGTTAGTAGCAAGGCATTAGTCCCTCATGAAGGACAACTGAAGTGAGAGGTATATGGAGGCTGCCATATTTATTTTCTTTTATACAATACCAGTTGCCTGGCTATCCTTCTGATCCTTTGCCTCTAATACTTTTAGCCATAGCCCCTGAACAAGCCTGCAGCAGATCTGGCGTATCTGACTTTTTTTTGTCAAATCTGAAGAGATTAGCTACATGCTTGTTTCTGGTGTGATTTAGACTACTGCAGCCAAATAGACCAGCAGGGCTGCCAAGCAACTGGTAATGTTTAACAGGAAATAAATATGGCAGCCTTTATATTCTTGCTTCAGTTTCCCTCTAACGCCAGGGACTCTGGCAGCAAGGCTCCTCTCTGGCGATCCTGGTCCTGTTTTGCCTTAGCAAAGAGTGGAGTTGCCACCCACAGAGTAAGCAGTGCCAGTGTGGTGGTGCAGCTGGCTCAGTGGCCGGGGATGTATGTGGAGAGGGGATCTCTGTCCTGTGCCTTCAGGGATGTTAGAAAGGTGTGCTCAGTGAGTCCAACACAAAGGGTACCGAGCAGGTGACTGTTGGCATGAGAGTGCAGTGTGTGCAATGAAACAAATACAGAGGAGTCCGTGTTGGTTAGAAAAACAATAAAACTTCCTGGCTTTCTAACGAGACGCATTTCAGGAGACCTTCTCCTTTCTTCAAGTCATCTACAGCAGCGCTGTACTGGAGACAGCAGTGTCACTCGGCTGTCCTTTGGAGAGGCTCAGAGAACAATCCCTTCTCAAAGGCTGATGCCTATGAGAGAGGATTGCTGGGATTGGCTATCGGTGGGAAAAAAAACAAAAAAATTGAGAAATGTATTTAAAAAAATAAATGTTGCAAGAGCGATCAGAGCCCACCAACAGAAATGTCTGTTGGTGGGCAAAAAAAAAAGGGGGGCAGGGGGTTCGCTTGTGTGCACAGTTGAATGGCTCTGCAGCAAGCTTTTAAAGTAGGGGGATGTAAGCCTATGGTCCTGAACTGGTTAAAGAGAAGTAAAGTAGCTCAGTACTGTTCAATCAGCCCTCGTATGTGTCAATGTGCTTATGCTGACTTGGGTATGATTAACGGTGGCCACTAACAATACAATTAGGTGAACAATCGTTTACGAGCGATTTGTATGAACAATTGGAAATGATCGTTTGGAACCACTATCGGACAAAAATCTCCTAACCAATACAATCAGATTAATGAAATTGACTTGATCCCATCAATCTGATTGGATTGCTTAGGAGATTTTTGTCCATTAGTGGTCCCAATTAATCATTACCGATCGTTCAATCATATCATTAGTGGCCACATTAAAGATTAACTTTAAGGGCTAGTGCACACCAGAGGGGTTCTGAAGTGTTTTTAAAACGCTTGCAGGGGGAAAACCGCTTGGCTTATGAAAGTGAATGGGATGGTGCACACCAGAGCGGCTTGTTTTTTCCACAAACGCAAACTCCCGGGCCGCAGCATTTTTAGATTTCTGAGGCGTTTCTGCCTCAATGTTAAAGTTTGGGAAAGTGGAAAACCGCTCTGAAAAACGCTAGATCAGAGCAGTTTTCCAGGCGTTTTTGTTACAGAAGCAGTTAAGTAACAGCTTTACTGCAATATATTTTTAATCTACTACACAAAAAACGCACCAAAAACCACTAGGCATGTTTAGAAAGCATGCCTAGAATCGTTCTGAAATCTGCCTAAAAAAACCCTCTAGCGTTTTGTGGATCTGGGATCTGCTAGAGGTTTTTGGTGTGCACTGGGCCTAACAAAGGATTGGACTTCATTCAGTCGCTGATACCCACTTTCCCACCAGAAATCTTTACCTTTTCTCAAATAGATCGTCAGGTGGGTCTGTATGGCTGACATTGTAGTTAAACACCCCCCACAGTGTGATTGGTCCTGAGAGTTTCCTGACTGTGATCTTCGTTGGATTGTGTAAAATAACAGCGGTTTCCAACTGCCAAGCAGCATTATCTCCCTCTGTGCATACAATTCTCAGTAACAGACATTCCGTACAGATCACCTGGCAGAACTAAAGAGGTCACCACCAGTGATAAATTTCAGAAGGGGGGGGGGGGGGGGAATTTACAGCAGGCAAACACCGCCTAATGTATAAATGAATATTGTGTTTAAAAAAAAAAAAAAATTTGGTCTTTAGTCTGAAGCATGCTGAATTTCCGTATGTAATTGTAAGCATGAAGGCACATGCTAAATTAATATTTTGAAAAAAATTTAGCTGTGAAAGAAATCTTGTTCTTTGCAGAGAATAAAATTGTCCTCATCTCACACAAGCTCTGTTCTTTATTTGCAGCAATACCTCCTTTTATAATGAATAGTTTGGAAAAGAAAGCATTTCTTAAGGTAACAATGAAAATCTGTGCTACTGCTTGTATACTGAAAAACTTAGTGGCTGCAGTACTTCGTTCTCACACTGTTCTCTTATTGTTTAGCGCTTTCCCTGGATGAATGCCCCAATTCAAGTAGGATTAGTGGGATTCTGGTAAGCATTTGCTGTGTTCTGATCTCTTTTAAGGTGACCACTAACGGTCCAATTTCTAGTGAAAAATCGTTTGAGCGATCAGAAATTCTTATCGGAAGTGAAATCATTCACTACACTATCAACGAACCAATCTTTGCTTTCTATCTATCACAATCGACAAGAAAATCCAATTTTTGGTTTGACGAAAATCCAATTGGACTACTGTTTTTATAATTGTTTGTAATCCATTGTGCCCATCAACAGAGATTATTTACAAGTCCGAACAGAATTCGCTAGAAATTGGACCATTAGTGGCCACCTTTAGTGATATTTGATGTAATTAAAGCTAAACAGAAAAAAAAATTGAAGAAAATGTAAATGTCATTGCACTTTTTTCTGAAAAGCTAGATAGACAGGCAGAAGAATACATTGTGCTGAACTGCCTTCCTCAGATTTCTGTGTATTTTTACTTTTCAGTTTGGTATTTGCAACACCTCTTTGCTGTGCATTGTTTCCCCAAAAGAGGTAAGATTCTTATTTAAGTATTATTTCTACTAGAGGTAGTTTTGAACTTTGAACATTTAACATTCTCTGGAAGCATTTTGTTCTGTCCGTTGTAACAATTTCTGGATACGTTATCCAGTCACCGATCAGCTTGGCGCAGGACGAGCCAAATTACGGGTCTCCCTACTGCCACTAAACTCCCCGGCGGAGTTAAATGCTATTCCCCCTCCAGGTTATAGCAACTCGGAGGGAGATGTAATTCAGGGTCTGGCGATCGCGGGATCCCCGAATTTCCGTTAGGCGGAGCGTGCAGCATAGCATTGCTGCTATGATGGCGCCCAGATTCGGCGGCCCCGAAATGAACTGCTTGGATAATTTCTACCTCATTGCCACTCTTCTGTGGCAAGAAAAGCCCTTCTTTCACAGTTGTATTGTGTTTTGCGGAAACATGGAGGAAACCATACTACAACTGTTTTGTAATATTTGCAGGAAGTGTGGCTTGGGCATGTGTCAGACTGCACATCCCACACTTTTTCCAGTATACCTATTTTTTTTCCTCTGCCCCAAACTACATTTTCATTCACATGTGAAGCCCAGGAAAATTCCAGATTCTTTTCTTCTGTTTGGTAGTGTGAAGCGCAAGTAGTTGCTATAAAATAGGAGTATTCAGAGGCATATAATATTTAAAATGATGCATGCCAACTAAAAATGGGTTTCTGCCTGTAAGATGAAGCTAGTTTCACACTTGGGGCATTGCCTTGCCTGCTGTGTAAAAACGGGATCGCAGCTCAGTGGAGGAGAAAATTTGCTAAGTGTTAAGTAAGCAATAGCTAGCAGTGAAGCATGCAGTTCAGGAAAAGTATGCTTCACTACAACTGTAAATGCACTTGTTGCCCTGTACCGCACAGCACGTCACATGCTATTACAACGGATTTCGGCCTGCTACACTGCTAATGCACCATATAATTGCATTGGATTTGCTATATGATTTTAATGTCCCACACATCTTCACGTTTCTTAAAATTTGCATGTGTTTGTGATTGTGCAAAAACGCATTTGGCGCACATCTAATGAAAGTCAATGGAGAATCACACTTGTGCTGAAAACATATTTACACAATGGGCCCTATTCACAAAACTTCTCATACATGACTTATCTTCTAATTGATAAAAATAACAGCACATTTACAAGCAACACAATCACTCAAAGTAAGTTGTACTTGTTTACTGTAACTTCATTTCAATATTACGGTACTTTTCTCACCTTATTTATAATATATTTTTGCTCTTTGGGAGCTTAAAAAACCATAGATAAGGTGAAAAAGCTCTGCAAATCATGCCCATTGCGTGGAAAAAAAAGTACTTCTTGCAGCATTAATTCACACATCGCATGCAAATTTCTATTGACTTTCATTCGTTTCTGTAAAAAAAAAAAAAAAAAAGTGCATGAAAAATTTCCATACAAATGCGGATTTTAACACAAAAAATGCATTCGAAAAGCAATTTTTTTTCCCTAATGTTCACACTAATTAAAATATATGTGCGGTAATGGGCACCTTAACATGCATTTGACATATAGCCATGGTCTGCACGGTAGCCGGTAAAATAAATTTCTGCGAGTGTCATTGTAATAATGCTTCTTTTAGAACTCAAGAACTACTGCATCTGATTTGCCAGTTAATAAACTGCCAAGTCAAATTTCTTGTAAATTTAAACTTATTTGGCCACATGAAATAATTCTCCTTAGTCTTAATCTGACTGCAGCCCTGAAATCTTAAGTACCATATTTTTCGGAATAGAAGACGCACTTTTTCTCCCCCAAAACTTGGCGGTGGGAAAGTGGGTACATCTTATATTCCAAAGATACGGAACAACTTATGCAGAGTACGCAGGGTAGCGATATTACCTGCTCCTGCCCACAATCCTCTCGCCCTAGCTCTGGGTCGTCCTTGTCAGCTGCCGCACTGTACAGGACACTGGCAGTCTCTCCCTTTGGCTCCCATTCTTCCTTCTCCACTGCCGCGATATCCAGGGCCCTGGCTGTCTCTCCCTCTGGCTGAGAGTGGTCCTTCTCTGCTGCCACGATTTCCCGTACAGCACCGGCAGGTCCTCCTAGTTGCATACACGCTGTTTACTAGCGGCACCAAGGGTCATGTATGACACCATGACAGCCAGGGCCCTGGATATCGCAGCAGTGGAGACTGATGACCGGGAGCCAGAGGGAGAGACTGCCAGTGTTCTGGATGCTGCAGCAGCTTAGATGGACGAACCACAGCCAGGGGGAGAGGATTAGGTTGGCTGAAGCAGATATAGAGTGTAGTGTAGTGTCTTGAGGTGCATTGCTGTTTGGTAGGGCAGCAGGGATAAGTGTAGTGTAGCTGGGCAATGTAGCTTAGGGCCTATTTCCACTGGCCGCATTGCCGCGGTGCGATCATAGCACTGCACCGCATACACCCGCAGGCACTTCCGGTCACAATGCGGTGTGGCGCAGCTCAATACAATCCCTATGGGACGCGGATGCGAACTGTGGAAAACTGCAGCATGCTATCCATAAATGTAGCCATATCACATTGTAACCGGAAATTTAAGTCAATGGAAATGGTTCCATTGACTAACATTTACTGCAGTTTGTGTGCGGTGCTGGGGAAAAGGGCCATTACAGACAGGTTTTTTTTGGAGGGGGGTAAAAGGTCCATAAGACGCCCCTGCACTATGGATGCGCCTGGGTTTAGTTTTTTTCGCCCCGATCTTTGCCCTCTAAACTTAAAGTGTGTATTATATGCCAGAGCGCCTTGTATGCTGAAAAATACGGTATACTGTCAGAGTATCCGTTTTTAGCAATGTAACTCACTGTTTCAGAGTGAGAGAGAGAGAGAGAGAATATATTGATAATCTGTTTTTCTTTCATTAAAATGTCTTTAAAGCAGACCTGAAATACATTTCTGCTCTAAAAGATAAAAGGGCATAATAACCTTTTAAAGAAAAACATTTCTTTGTTACAGCTGATACAAATCCTGCAATAAATCTGCAGTTTGTCTACTTCCTGCTTTCACAGAAGCAGACATATTGTTAACATCTTGTGTTTACCAATAAAATCTTTGATGTGGCAGAGGCGTTTCCTGGCCTGACAAAGCTGAGGGATCAAATTGCAACTTGTGCTCAGTCACAGATGATAGGGAAATAGAAAGGCTAAACTCTCTAAATACATACAGGGTTCACTTCTACAGGTTTTCCTTCTGTCCTGTGCAAGAGTTCAGGTCCGCTTTAATCACAGGGGTTTTTTGAAGTGTAGTTTACTAGGTGATTCTGTTGTTGACCTGCTGGCACCAGTGATTAAGTATTTATGTACATTGTCATCTTTGTACTTTACTTAATCTCAAAGGTCACCTGAACTGTTAATTAATAATCTTTGTTTGTGCCCAGTTCAATATCTGTGTCCCGCCTGGAGCCGGAACTACAAGCACTCATCAAGGAAAACAACCCCGGGCTGGAGAGAGTCTACTTCAACAAAGGATTGTAATGTGGCCAGCACAGCCATCTGACCTCGCTAGGGAAACGCAAGCAAATCCTAAACCCCCTTTATTCATGGACAATATGTTTGTTTTATATAGTTTCAAAGAAATGTTGCGTCATGATTTATTTTTTAAAAAGTATTTTTTTTGCCACAAAAGAGAAAGTGCCAACTTGACATTCAACTTGTTTTTACACAGCTGTGTCTTCATCGAATGAATTCGTTTTAGATTTTGTTATATTTTATGTGGATTCTTGTCTGGTTTGGAATTGATTGCAGACTTATTTTATGTCAAAGTGCAGCAGGTATGGGGTCTGTTATCCAAAAACTTTTTTTGTTCTGGAAAGGAAAAAAAAATATTTAGGGTTGAAGGATTTTTTTTCTTTTTGTCCCTAGCCTTTGTGTTTTGCATCTCTGTGAGGAAGTTTTTGATGTGAATAGTGATACCTCTGCTGACTTCTCTGAGCCTTGAGTACTGTCGTCTGATTGGTGCTATGGGTTGTTGAACACCATCACGATTTGCACTAGCTATATTTATTCAACAAGATCCCAAACTGGCCAATCATCTTGGCCATAGGTGTGTTAGTACATGTGGGCTCACAGGGTAAGTCAGCAGAATGCAGTGACTCAGTGCAGTATAAGTACACATATTACATTAGTATACCATGTTATTGGGGTTGTGTGGACACACAGGGTAAGTCAGCATATGCAGTAAGTACATGTGACATTAGCAGAGCATGATGATGAGGGGTGATTAGGGATGTGTGGACACACAGGGTAAGTCAGCAGTATGCAGTAATTCAGTGCAGTAAGTACACATGCGATGTTAGCAGAATATGATGATGAAGCATGATTAGGGATATTTGGACACATCAGTCAGTAAAATGCAGTAAGTACACATACCACATTAGCATGCTATGTTGATGAAGGATGATTAAGGATGTGTGGACATGCAGGGTAAGTTAGCAGTACGCTGTAACTCACTGCAGGAAGTACGCATGCAATGTTACAGCTATAATCCTGTTATATAGGTAGAAAAAAAAAAAAACGTTTTGTAAGAAATAATACCTTTTAATGGCTAACTAATAGAGTTAAATGATGCAAGCTTTCTGGGATCTAGTCCCCTTCTTCAGGCATATTTCCAGATGTAAGCTGAAGTAAAACACTGATGCAGATAAATGGTAAACACGAAGATGACAGTTGTGTTGCTTATTGTTTATCCGTTAGGTGTCAGGTGATCAGCAGGCTGGAGCCAGTAAGTTAGTGCAACCATACATGAAATCCAGCAGGTTTCTGAAGATCATGAAGCCAAATCAATCATGTTACATAAGATGTCATGAATCCTGTTCCACAATTTAAACCTTCTGTTAATGTCTTGAACATTTTCATAAATTTGTACTCAGAAACTTTTCTTGATTGATCATTTTTGAAGTTACCCTTAAGAACAAGTACTTTTAGATCTTGCATGCTGTGTCCTGGTTCACAGAAGTGTTGGCCCACTGGTGTGTCCATTTTACCCTCATTAATTTTAAAGCGGTGATGGTTCATTCTTGTGCGCAGTTTTTGTCCTGTTTCTCCTATATAGATTCCTCTTGAGGGGCATTTCATGCAGCGTATCATGTATACAACATTGCATGACTAGCAGGAAAATTGGTTTTGTATTTGATGATATTTCTGTGAGTTTGGTATTTGTATTTGGCTTGTGCTCAAGATATAAGGGCAGGTCTCACACCTTGTGTTATTGCAGGGTAATGTGCCTGGAGTATCTGTTGTAGATAATGCACTTCTGATAATCATTTGTCTCAAATTGGGAGGTTGTCTGAAAGCAAGCAGTGGTAAATCAGGAAAAACATCCTTCAGGCGTTTGTCTTTATGGAGTATTGGTTGTAGGGCTTTTGATATCTTCCTCAGTGTCTTTAATTTTGGGTTGTAGGTTACCACAATTGGGATTCTGTTGTTTTCAGTCTTTGGGGTGTACTTCAACAGTTCCTCTCTTGATTTTAAAGTTGCTCTGTGTAATTGATCATCAACGATTTGTGGATGATATCCCTGATCTATGAATATTTTACGTAGTGACATAAGTTGTCTGTCTCTGTCCTCTGAATTAGAACATATTCGGTTATACCTCAGAGCCTGGCTGTAAACAATAGATTTTTTGGTGTGTTCCGGGTGGAAACTCTTCCATTTTAGGTAAATATGCCGGTCAGTTGGTTTACGGTATATGGATGTTTGTAAAATTCTATCTTGTATATAAATTGTGGTATCCAGGAAACTGACATGGGAGGTTGAAAAGCTGAGCGTTAACTTGATGTTCTTGTGGTACTCTGAGAAGTTTTTGTGGAATCTGATTAATTCTTCCTGCGATGCAGTCCAAATTAATAGGATATCGTCTATAAATCTGAAGTAAGCCCATGGTTTAATTTCACAAGTTGAAAGGAAGTTTTCCTCCAATCTGGCCATAAACAAATTTGCATACTGGGGCGACATCCTACTTCCCATAGCACTGCCCATTGTCTGTAGATCCATATCATTCCCAAATGAAAAATAGTTGTGAGTTAGTATATACCTGATAAGTTGTAGTGTGGGCTCTGTTTGTAGATCATTTAGCTGAAGGAAATGTTGGCAAGCTGCAATACCGTCCTCGTGTGGAATGTTGGTATAAAGGGATTCAACATCCATTGTAGCCAGGATAGCACCCTCTGGGATCGGACCCATGGCAGTCAATTTGTTAAGAAGGTCAGTGGTGTCTTGGATGTAGCTGGCTGTATTCCTTACCATGGGTTTAAGAATGTTTTCTACCCAACCAGATATCTTTTCTGTTAGTGTCCCCAAACCAGAGATGATAGGACGACCTGGATTTCCTTCGTTGTGTATTTTTGGTAAGATGTAGAAGGTGCCTATTTTAGGATTAGCTGGTATTAATGTAAGTATGTTAGATGATTTTGAGGAAAGATCATTAAGCATATTCTTCAATTCCCTTGAGTATTGTAGTGTGGGGTTTGTTTCTAGTCTTTTGTAGTATTTTTTTTTTTTTTTTCATTTGGGAATGATATGTATCTACAGACAATGGGCAGTGCTATGGGAAGTAGGATGTCGCCCCAGTATGCAAATTTGTTTATGGCCAGATTGGAGGAAAACTTCCTTTCAACTTGTGAAATTAAACCATGGGCTTACTTCAGATTTATAGACGATATCCTATTAATTTGGACTGCATCGCAGGAAGAATTAATCAGATTCCACAAAAACTTCTCAGAGTACCACAAGAACATCAAGTTAACGCTCAGCTTTTCAACCTCCCATGTCAGTTTCCTGGATACCACAATTTATATACAAGATAGAATTTTACAAACATCCATATACCGTAAACCAACTGACCGGCATATTTACCTAAAATGGAAGAGTTTCCACCCGGAACACACCAAAAAATCTATTGTTTACAGCCAGGCTCTGAGGTATAACCGAATATGTTCTAATTCAGAGGACAGAGACAGACAACTTATGTCACTACGTAAAATATTCATAGATCAGGGATATCATCCACAAATCGTTGATGATCAAATACACAGAGCAACTTTAAAATCAAGAGAGGAACTGTTGAAGTACACCCCAAAGACTGAAAACAACAGAATCCCAATTGTGGTAACCTACAACCCAAAATTAAAGACACTGAGGAAGATATCAAAAGCCCTACAACCAATACTCCATAAAGACAAACGCCTGAAGGATGTTTTTCCTGATTTACCACTGCTTGCTTTCAGACAACCTCCCAATTTGAGACAAATGATTATCAGAAGTGCATTATCTACAACAGATACTCCAGGCACATTACCCTGCAATAACACAAGGTGTGAGACCTGCCCTTATATCTTGAGCACAAGCCAAATACAAATACCAAACTCACAGAAATATCATCAAATACAAGACCAATTTTCCTGCGAGTCATCCAATGTTGTATACATGATACGCTGCATGAAATGCCCCTCAAGAGGAATCTATATAGGAGAAACAGGACAAAAACTGCGCACAAGAATGAACCATCACCGCTTTAAAATTAATGAGGGTAAAATGGACACACCAGTGGGCCAACACTTCTGTGAACCAGGACACAGCATGCAAGATCTAAAAGTACTTGTTCTTAAGGGTAACTTCAAAAATGATCAATCAAGAAAAGTTTCTGAGTACAAATTTATGAAAATGTTCAAGACATTAACAGAAGGTTTAAATTGTGGAACAGGATTCATGACATCTTATGTAACATGATTGATTTGGCTTCATGATCTTCAGAAACCTGCTGGATTTCATGTATGGTTGCACTAACTTACTGGCTCCAGCCTGCTGATCACCTGACACCTAACGGATAAACAATAAGCAACACAACTGTCATCTTCGTGTTTACCATTTATCTGCATCAGTGTTTTACTTCAGCTTACATCTGGAAATATGCCTGAAGAAGGGGACTAGATCCCAGAAAGCTTGCATCATTTAACTCTATTAGTTAGCCATTAAAAGGTATTATTTCTTACAAAACGTTTTTTTTTTTTTCTACCTATATAATTTGTTTGGCTAACACGGTACAGAAACTTTTTAGCTATAATCCTGGAGCTTGTTCACAGTGACACGCAAAAGCACGATCGCAACAGTGATGAAAAGTTGCATCACCTGGTATATGACATATAGTAATATGCACATTACATATGAAATGTGCTTCAATGCAACTGTCAATGCACACAGTTGTATGTGGTATAGCACTGCATTCATCTCATTACCCCATAAGATTCTGTTGTACCGCGTTGCTGTGACTGTACCATTACAATATAATTGCATCACATTAGCAATGCGATTATATTGGCCTACAAAACGCACCCCAACGGGTCACTGTGAACATGGCCTTAGAGTTATTACTCATTGGTGGTTCTAAGAAGTCACTGGTTACACTGTCAGTAAGGAAATTTCCACATGCATTAAGCCAAATGCTTAACTACCTAATGACCGTGTCACGCTAATGGGCGCGAAAGCAGTGGCTCTCCCAGGACCGCCTAACGCCGATTGGCGTCAAGTCTTGGGGTCGTGTTTTGTGCTCCGTCATCAGTCTGCCAGCGGCGATCGCCTCTAGGAGATTATTAGACTGTGAAACTGCCGTCTATTTACACTGTACAGTGCTGCAATCTATGGCAGTGCTGTACTGGGGACAGCTGTGTCACTCAGCTCTCTCCCTGGGAGACACAGGAGCGATCAGCTTCCATAAGCTGATGCCTATGACAGCCAATTGCAGTAATTGACTGGTGGGGGGAGAGATAAAAAAAATACATAAATATACAAATAAATAGAAGAGGGAAAATCACTTGTATGCTAAGTCGTATGGCCCTGCAGTGGCCTAAATTGTAAAAAAAAAAATAGCCTGGTCACTAGAGGTGTGTCAGCCTACGGTCCTCAAGTGTTTAATTGACTACTCAGAACCATTTGCATCTCATTGACCATTCCTAATTTTTCAATAGATTTCAGAAGGAAATCTAATGAGAATTTATTGAACAGCAGCATTTTACTGTTCAGTGCAATGCATGGCCCATCAATCAACCACAGCTCCTGCCCCGCCCTGGATCAGTGGGAAGTACCCTTCCTATCTTATCTTATTTGGGATTCGATTTGACGTTGGGGCTATAGATTTCTTGTAGATTTAATCAGAGTGATAAAATCAGATGGGTTTTGAATGGTAAAAATTGATAAGTGTATGGCCACATTTATACTAAATGGTCTCCATGTAGACATTGTGGCTTCTTGTAGTCTCACTAATCAAGCTAGATATGACCACATTGCTGGGCAAACAATTAAACATGCAGAGGATCCGGTGTACTTGAAAATGAATGCTTTTACTCTTGATCTCATGTAACTATCATCTGTTACAATGTACTTCAGAACAGCACCATTTGCATATGCAGCCACCTCCAGCTTGGCCTGGACAGTAGCTGTTCTCACTTGCCCGAGAAGTCCTGCCAGAGGCAGATACCGGGGTGCAGTTTGTGTGTACAATACCCCCTATTCTGTACATTAATAGAGCCATGCTTCTACAAGGTGTATTTGACTCCTCAGGAGAGCTTAAATGAGCAAACGCAAATACAGTGAAGTGTAAAGGACCAGTACAGTTGTCTCAAACTCTGGCCCATATGTTACTGGCACCAGTCCAGCTTCAGCACCACATACTCCCCCTTACACCCATATGAATGTACAAGTTGAACACAGCCTGTGATATGTTCCATAGCTTTATGTTGGAGTGGTCTTCGGCCACATGCTTGTCTGTAAAGTCTATAGGCAGGCTGGGATGTTCAGCGCTGAAACTGGGCCAATGGCAGCGGCCTAAAGGCCAAAGGTTGTGAACATAGAAACAGACGATCAGACAAGGACTGCCATTAAGGTAACACCATGTAGCGGTCTGGTAGTAAGGTTGCCAACACAAGGCTGTCTTACTACCTCAGCAACACTGGCTGACAAACAGGGAAATACTGAGCCACCTTAGCCAACAAGATTCGAGCTATGGTCTTAACCACAAACTCAGTCCATACACAGTCAATCGATTCCTTGCACGAATATTGACACACCCCTCCAAAGCATTAAGGGGCGGGCACAAAACTTTTCCAGAACATTAACCCTTACTCCTGGAAGGACAACCAATGATCATAAGATGCTTTGGAGGGGTGTGTCAATATGTGTGTGTTTATATGAAGGTCTAAGTTTGTTCAGATGGTTAAGCCCTTGAGAAAGGGCATGTAGCCCGAAACGTTGTGCTTTTTTGTCTGCTGTATAACAGCATACATTATTACAATAAATTCTGAAGATTATTCGTGCAAGGGTTGAGTCCAGAATCGATTGATTGTGTATGGATTGGATTATGATTGGAGGCTTGATGGACCTCCTACGATGATCTGTGACTCCCCGAGATTAACAGAGTGATTCCTGAGGTCTGTGGACAACCCCCGTTGTGTTTCTTAATCACAAACTCCCCCACCTTACATATGACATCACCAGGGGGTGTGGCAAGGACTGGTATCTGATACTCCGATAAGTTTGCTTAATTTTTTTTTTTTAATTCATCCTCTTCCATCGATCACATTGACCAATTATTAAGGAAGTTATAACTTCACTTGCTCTTTCATGAAATTAAGCGTGGACACATTTAATGGTGCCTGACCTTCCATGCCCAGATGACTTTCATCTCATTTCTATCATAGCAACAGCACTTCAGTCACTGGTGATGGTATCCAGTACAATTTAGAAAGCATGTGGACAATTCTTTGTTGCTGGTGTAATCAGGAGGTGAATTTCCCATTGCCCATATATCTCTTATGCTAGGTACACACCATACAATTGTCTGTTAGATTTACCTGCCAGATAGATAATTTCCAACATGTTATTATCTAACCATCTATCTGCCTAGCAATTATGCTGGGAATACACGGTTCGTTTTGTAGCTGATTAGATGGTTCGATAGATAATTTCCGACATGTCGGATCTCACTTGATTGTTTTGCCGCTCGATTTCTGATAGAAGTGAATGGAAACTGATACAAAAAATGAGAGGAAGATAAGAATCGAGAGCTGAAATCGAGCGGCAAAAATGCACGGCAGTAACGAACCGTGTATTCCCAGTATTAGGCATTCTTCTACTCAGCAGGAGAGAACCAGAAGACAATGCACCAGAGATAATGACCAGTCTCTACCAGTACCAGAAAATAATCAAACAGAAAAATCTAACAGAAAATTGTATGGTGTGTACTAGGCATAAAGGCTGTGACACATTTGTAGCAGCAGCAAGTCTACAGCTTCCAATGTAATCTAATTTGTTAAAGGAGAACTGTAGTGAGAGGTATATAGAGGCTGCCATATTGATTTCCTTTTAAGCAATACCAGTTGCCTGGCAGCCCTGCTGTCCTTCTGCCTCTAATACTTTTAGCCACAGACCCTGAACAAGCATGTAGCACATCAGGTGTTTCTGACATTTTTGTCAGATCTGACAAGATTAGCTGCATGCTTGTTTCTGGTGTGATTCTGTAGTCAGATAGTTCAGCAGGGCTGCCAAGGAAATCAATATGGCAGCCTCCATATACCTCTCACTACAGTTCTCTTTTAATAACCTTTTGTAGTTGTGCAATTTCTTCCCATTGTTGGATAGGTTGTTGTTGTTATTAGTAATGACCTGTATAAAATTATTGGATCCTTAAAAAAACCGTAAATTTAAAAGTGGAATTCCAGTCTATTATACCTAATCGATTATTGTCTATATAAATATCTTGCTGGTCAATGGCTTAAAGTAATGTCACCTATGGAAAAACAGCATTTCTCCTTACTCTGAATCACTGTTATCGCTGCCACAAGGCATTATGCATTTGTACTAAATACATTTGTGCTTATTACTTCTAAAATTATATATATATATATATATATATATATATATATATATATATAACCTCCCTCCTTTGTATATTTAGCAAAATAAAATCTTATCTTCCAGCTGCATCAAAGAAAGAAGCTGGTTCACAGCTCTTGCTATGTGGGTGTTCTCACTCCAACAAGGTGATTTTATAAAAAAATCACCCATAGCATTGCATTAGCAAGAGATTTTTAAATCATGATGTGTGGCAAATCTACTGACAGAAGAATTGACAGTAATTACACTTGAAGACCACATTGCAGCTAAGGCAGAGTCCCTCACTGTGGTACGAGTATGATAGGGAGATATATTGAACTTTCTTTTTCAGTATATTTTGATATGGTGGTCTGAACCGCTGAAAAGATCTGCTCCACTAAAATCCAAGGATACAGTTTTCTGGATAATGGCTCACATACCTGTACTTAAAAAACAAATGTGAAATTATTCTGCAAAGTGCATGTCTTGATGCAGCTGTTCATTGTCCCATAGACTGGATGCTAACTCCAGACAGGGATGATAAGCCTATTTAGCAGTGTCTCTGGACCACAGCTGTAAGCAGTATGTATGAGTTAGGGCTCATTTCCACGGGCAGTTGAACTCTATGTTCAGCACGCAGTTACCAGGCAGCAGGGAGCAGTTACAAGGCAGCAGCAAGCAGTTGTTAGAGTTTGAGAGGCTTTTCACTGCCTATTAACTGCTCATGGAAAAGGGGCCTCAGGCCTGGAACCCACTAAAAAGCACAAAGCGCTATCACAATCACTACCGATTTTGGGAGCATTTTCCCAGCAACTATACAATTCATTAGAATGGAATCGCTCCCAAAATGCTGCATGTCTTGCAATTGAGATTTCCTTAATCGCAATCACTCTAGTGGAATCTGTCCCAACCATTTACATTGGCAGAGCGTTTAGGGAAATCGCTAGCAATTGAAAGCGCTCCCTAAACACTCAAACAAAAGCCTTTTTTCCACAGGCAGTTGATAGGCAGTGAAAAGCCTCTCAAACTCTCACAACAGCTTGCTGCTGCCTAGCAACTGCTCACTGGCGCCTGGTAACTGCTTGCTGAGAACACAGTTCAACTACCTGTAAAAAAGTGTGCCTTACAGAGTGGAAGCATTTATCAGAGACGTCTGATGTAGTTTGGCTTTGTAATAGATTTCCTTAAAGCGGAATATAACCCTGCATTTCAACTTTGCTCTAAAATATTATTTACAGCATATTATATGCAAAAAGCATTTTTTTTTTTACTAGACCAGCATTGGAAGGGTTAAACACAGAGGTTTAAAGTTCCGTGGAGAGATATGCAGAAGTTCAGATAGATACATTCTATTTAGTTGAATGTATCTATTGATAAATGTTACACACTCTTTGGCTGTCCTCCAAGCTCCTTCTCAGTCAGAGAGAGGTGAGTCACATGCCAACTTAGATACATTTATGTAAACAAAGGGTATCTATTTCAGCTTCGGATGCGTCTGCAGAAATCTCCAGGAACTTTAAAGCCCTGTGTAACCCTTCCAATGCTGGTCTAGTAAAAAAAAAATGCTGGTTGCATATAATATACTGTTATGTAAATAATGTTTTAGAGCAAAGTTGAAATGCAGGGTTATATTTCGCTTTAAGGCATCTTTTCCACGGACAGTTGATAGGCAGTGAAATGCCTCTCAAACACACAAGTGCTTACTGCTGCCTGAAAACTGCTCACTGCTGCCTAGTATCTGCTTGCTGAGCACACAGTTCAACAGTCCGTGGAAAAGAAGCCTAAGGGCTCTTTTCCACGGACTGTTGAACTGTTTGCTCAGCAAGCAATTGCCAGGCTGCAGTGAGCAGTTATCAGGCAGCAGGGAGCAGTTACCATGCAGCAGCAAGCAGTTGTGAGAGTTTGAGAGGCATTTCACTGCCTATCAGCAGTCCGTGGAAAAGAGGCCTAAGAACCTGTACACACTGCTGCGCTTTTAAAGTCGCATGCGATTTTTAAATCACAAGCCTTCATGAGAATAGGAAAAGCGCATCGCACCAGTGTGTACAGGTCTCCATGATTTTCATTATTTTTCAAAAGACCTTGCGATTAAAAAGCGCACGCGATTTGAAAAGCGCAGCGCAAGCGTAGCAGTGTGTAGAGGCCCTAAGGGTCCAATGACACTGTTCACTGCTGTTCTCTAAACTCAGTGGTAGAGATGGTAGTAAGATTCAAATTGTTCAGAGTTCAGCTTGAAAATGGACCAATCTCGTTCCAACTGGGCAGAATTTGATTAGTGCATTTTCAAGCTGCGCATATTTGCATGCAAGTTCTGCATAATTCTGTATCAACTCAGTATGATTTGCATTTCATTATCCATCCCTACTCAGTAGGGCAACACTTTGGCTCTCATTCATAAAGCATTCCTGCATGCGGAAATGCTGAAAACAGCTGACTTTACCAAGCACTTCGCAAAATGTCTATTTATAAAAGCGGTTTCCGCATGAAAAGCTGACATTCTCGAGCAGAGCGATAAATTACCACCTTGGCCTCTATTCATAAAACTTTCCGCCAGTTTTCCGCTCAAAACAGCTGATTTCCCGTCCATTTAGCAAAGTGTGCATTGATAAAAGCTGTTTCCGCATGAAAATCTACAATCCCCCAGCAGAGCGAGAAATTTCCGCCTTGTGCGGTGTTTTTCTAGATTTATCTAGAAAAAGTTACAAAATGTCAATTCATAAATATTAGAGGAAGCGGTAAGTGGATGGGAAATACCGCTTCCTCTGATGTAGCGAGAAGAGTTCGGATTACATGAAAGTGAATGGGACAGACCTCCCAGAGAGAGCAGCGCACGGAGGGACTCTGCCGGCTTCAGTGTTTCCACATGCCTTCCGCCAGCCTTCAGCGGGAGATCTCCGCACTTGTATGGCAGCTTTCAAGATTTTTCTGAATGACCACCCAGAAGTCTAAAATACCGCTGCGGTATTTTACCTCCACGAGTTTTTTCTCCACATTTGTTTTATGAATAGAGGCCCTTGTGCAGTGATTATCTCAACACATGTCAATTCATAAAGATTAGAGCAGGCGGAATCAGTACAGAGAATACTGCTCCCTTGGAGAATGCGGATAACAGCTAAGTTAATGGAGACAGACCTCCCCGGCAGCAGCAGTGAGAGCAGAACAAAAAAAAGGCATCCCAGAATACCCAGGCTGTGTTTTTTAACCCCTTGTGTACCTGTTATCAGATATATTTCACATCAGAAATCCTGCATGTGTAACTTTTCTTGAAGTTCTTATAAGCTGTGGCAATTAAATAGATTGATTAGAAAGATTAATAGACAGATTCAGGGCAAACAGAGGCAGTTTAAAAAAAAATGCACATCTAAAGGGATGCCGGGGCTGCCTCTTCTATTGTAACGCTGTCTCTGGAGGAGAAAATGTATCAACTTAGGCAGCTTCTCGTGTTTCCGCAAGCCTACCGCCAGCCTAGTTCGGGAAAATACCGCAGTGCTATCGCAACTGTAAACATTTTTATAAATGAGCACACAGAAGTCTAACATACCGAATGTGGTATTTTCCCGCCTGGATTTTTTTTACCGAACACACTTTTATGAATGATAGCCTTTGTGTCATACAAGCCTGAGCACTGCAGTGTATTCCAGTAATCAACTGTGGCCCCAAGTTTTTTTTTGAATAGCCCCATCTAAAACTCTGGGAAGGAGAATTATAATCTTTTGCATAAATCATGCAACTTCCTGTTAATCTGTGTGGGCAGGAATGGCCCACAGCAAACATGAGCATTCATGCCCACACACAGTACCAAAGATTTGTGTACTTGCAGTGAGCTCTGCTTCTCAGCTAAAAGCAAGAGGTTGCATGCTAAGTATGCAACAAGCTGGGCACCTGGAGTGTGTGAGCAGGTAGGGGTGTTTTAATACCAGGTACGCTGTGGCACCATGCTATTTTTATAAGGGGAAAACATTTTTGAGAGTGTTTCACTTTAAGTTGAAGGGCTGCAGTGGTCAATATCCTTTGGGTTTTAGAGACCAAAATGTCTGTGTATATGGCTATCCTGTGTGACAGGGCTGCTGTAAGGTACATTTCATGTGAGGACATCAGGAAACATGTTATCATAGTTTAGCTCTGTAGTATGGCATTTCTTACTGATTGGGCCATACATTACTTAAGTATTGCATGCAGCGTTATTAGCATTACTGACAGCATGCTAGTAAACATGAAAAAAGGTATAGTTAAAATGTATCCCATCTTGTGGGAAAGCACAACATCACAGACACTACCTCCTTAACATTCAAGCAAATTCTTTATGGCTTTGGTTCAACTTTACTTCAAATCATTCATAAAATAGAGGGAGGTAAAATACAAAAGGAAATTAACTTCATGACCAATCTACAGATCCTCAACAACCACCTGCTTAGTGTGAAGACATGCCTTCCTGCTAGAGACAGCAGGGGGAGTGTGCTGAGGTGACTAGAAGGGAAGGCCAAACTGGAGTTTTAACATGAAAGCGATGATATTTAGTATTAAGACAATTCAGAACAATTTATTATTGCACATATCTGTTTGTTTGCCACACTACAATCATATTTATTGATATAGATATGCCTTAAGAGATTAAATAATGAAATATTTTGCTTTAAACTGCCAACAATAGGTTTAGGGGACCTGTAGCTGTTGCCTTTATGGGTTGTGTGTATTTATGTGGTAAATGTATAATGGGCAGCAGGTTTGTCAGTGCATTCTGTTTATTGTTCTCGGAACTGCCAAATTTACAGGATTAACACTTTTTTTCAGCCTTTGAAAGGTAATGGCAACCTACCAGTAATTCAACCTACTGTAATTCTTTTCAGCAAGTCCTCTCATTCTCATTGCTCTAGACATCCCAGTGAGAGAACATGGCCAGCAATCATAGTTGGATTAAATTCTCACATCGCAGTCCAATAAGGATCACCTCTAAGCATGTTCATTGGACTAACAGCTTACTGATTAGTCATCTCTGGTCTCTCTTTTATAAAGAGGTGCTGTGTGAGACCTTGTACTCACACGAGGACTGTAGAGGCAGAGTCTGTACAGACAGTGGCGCAGCAATAGGGAGTGCAGAAGTTGTGACTACACCAGGCCTCTTAGGCCAGAGGGTCCCCATCGGGTCCTCCCTCAACTGCAGAATTAGCTCTTTATTGGTCCTGTGCTGGTAATAATCACTTGTATAGATGATTTGGATGGTAATCATTAACAAACTGTTCCCCATCCCCTTCTTGCAACTATGACACTATGGTTCTCCTTGGCAGGTTATGGGGTGCCATATGAATTGTTATGTATTGAGTGCTGAGGGGACCCAATGTAAAACTTGCACTGGGGCACTTAGGTCCTTAGCTATGCCACTGTGCACAGAGGTTAGCGATGCATTCGGTTACTATGTGGGGTGGGGTTGGCTGGGTAGGGAGAGCCGACAGAGTGGGTGGGGAGAACACTGCCCTTGGCCGGGTTGATCTCTGACCAACACACTGAAAGGGGGGGGGGGGGGGGAGGTCAAAGGCTGGCTCAGCCAAGAACCATCTAGTGTGTGAAGGCTTGTAGGTGGCAGTACTGAGACATTCCCTGTACGGCTTAAAGCCTCTGTGTGGAAGAAGTTTCCAGCCGGCTGTATGGAAAGCATTTGACGAAATGTTATTTTATTTATTTATATTTCTGAAGATTTACTTTATAGAGACACTGTAACATCAAAAAGTTCCCCTGGGGGGTACTCACCTCAGGAGGGGGAAGCCTCATGGTCCCAATGAGGCTTCCCACGCCGTCCTCTGTCCCACGGGGGTCTCGCTGCAGCCCTTCGAACAGCGGCCTGACAAATCCATCAGCTTTTTCAATATTTACCTTTCCTGGCTCCAGCGGGGGCGCTGTTGCGGCTTTTGGCTCCGAAGTAGACGGAAATACCTGATCTTAGTCGGGTCCGCTCTACTGCGCAGCCCTATTTCGGAGCCGAGAGCCGCCACAGCGCCTGCGCAAGAGCTGAGAAGGTAAATATTTACATCGCTGTTGTTCGGAGGCCTGCAGCGAGACCCCTGAGGGATGGAGGATGGCGTGGGAAGCCTCATTGGGACCCTGAGGCTTCCCCCTCCCGAGGCAAGTACCCCCCAGGGGAACTTTTTGATGTTACAGGTTTTATTTAAAGGCGTTATCAGGATAAATAGTCAAAATGAGCTTTACTCACCTGGGGCTTTCTCCAGCCCCTTGCAGCCGATTGTCCCACGCCGACCACTCCATGACGCTGTCCCGATCTCCGTGCTCGGTATTCAGGCCGACCGCGGGGTCGGCCTTACTGCGGCTTCACGAAGCACCGCTGTCGATCATGGCCACGTGACAGCGGCGCCCTGCGGTCGGCCTGAATACCGAGCATGTAGGATAGCGGCAGGGAGCGGAGCGGTCGGCGTGGGACAGTCGGCTGCAAAGGGCTGGAGAAAGCCCCAGGTGAGTAAAGCTCATTTTGACTATTTATCCTGATAACTCCTTTAACATGGGCACATATTCGTGTAAATGGAACTCACATGGGTACATAATAGTATAAATGGAACTCCAACTAAAGCTTTGACAAAATGTCATCTCCTGATATGGAAATGTGTAATCACTTCGTGTTGTGATAACATATAGGGCATTTCTGTGAGCTAAACATCCTATGTTCTGTTTTGGAAATGCATTTTTCTGTATGGCTATGAGTAACCTACAAGGGCAAAGTGAAACAATACAGTGCAAACATATAGAAACCTAATTTATGTTCTGCAAAATAAAAACAGAGAAGAGCAAAATCCAGCTCATCTGTTAAAAAGTCAGGTTACACACCAGCTCTATTGGCTGTAATCATTTCAACACTTTGTTTTAACCACAGTTGCCCTTGGCAATTGAGATAAACATTCACTCTGAATCCCATACTAATTCTACTGTTCACATAGACAAGTTTTAAAAGGTTTGCCAAATCCAGGTTCATCATGAATCAAGGACAGGTTGGTTGTTTATAGCACAAGTCCACTACTGCTGCTGGAAGGGAGAGGGGAATGTCTACAGCACCCATTCATCCTTCTGTGACAGTCTGCTTCATCTCCCTCTCTCTGCATTCTATTTTGTTAGTACAAATAAATAAAAGCTCCCGGACCCCCAGGCAGAGGAGAATGCATGCTGAGTAGCATCCAGACATACTTGGATGGTGGGCACCATTTTCAATAGGGATGGTTAATGAGATGCAATTAATTCTAAGTTGATGAAGAATCATGCAACTATATACAGCTCGAGATACCATAAGGAGAGAAACCGCTTGGCAATACTGAACAAATTGCAGATATCAATCCATAGCCGACATATACATGTGCAAACAGGGTGATACTTATCGTGGCAGACAAGAGGGGGCGTCAGGTGTAGGCTCCAGGGCCGAGGCATAGGCTGGAGAGGCTCCAGCCTCAGGGCGCAGTGTAGGAGGGGGCGCACAATTTATTCAGCTGTCATTCCTAATTGTGTATGAAGCAGAAAGAAATAAGAAAAGGGGATACATAGCATTGACTGCAAGCCAGATAACTAGATATTAAGGTGTTGGGGAGGTTGTGGGCTCTGTGGCCCTCTTAGTCTTATAGCATTCAGTGTGTGACAGCTGGGGAAGGAGGGATGGAGGGGGCGCACTTTGGTGTCTCAGCCTTGGGTGCTGGAGGACCTTGTCCCTGCTCTGGGTGTAGCAGTAGGTGCATCCAGTGGCATCCACCGCTACACCCCCTCTTGTCTGCCACAAGTATCACCCTGTTTACACATGTATAGGTTTGCTATGGATTGATATCTGCTATTGATGGCAATAAACACTGTTCAGTAGTGTCAAGTGGTTTCTCTCCTTATCTGTTGCTGAACTATACTTGTTGTATGCTTCGAGCACACTAATGGTTACATTTACGGCAGCTCGCTCCATGTTAGGAGATCCAATCAGCTGATCTGTGTGCCTGCCAACTCTTTTTTTTTTTTTTGTTACTATATGCAGCTTACAATGAACTAATTACCACAGCTGTGGGATTTGATTGGTCTCTTTCCAAACCATATAAATTTCCAAAAAGCACATGCACAATTTTGCACCAACTCAATTATTTGCATCTCATTGATCATACCCATATTTTTATATTTGATGCTTTTTAAATCTGCTTCTCTATGCCAGAGTAAGAAATTCCGGTACTTATCCGTTAGCCGGGCGCATCCTCTAGGTGGCGACAAAACTCCACCAGAGTTACATCTTTCCCTACTATCCATGTCGGCCTGGAGGGGGAATAGTAATTAGCGCCACCTGCCGGATGCGCCCGGCTAACGGATAAGTACCGAAATTCCTTTATCAACTCTAAAGAAATGCCAGTGTTTTATTTCAGCATTTCCTCACTATGTTATATATTTTCTTCCTGTTTCAGATTTGTAACCAAAGACCAATGTTACAGTTATTCCTAAAGCTATACATATATTTGTTACAGATAGTTTTCATAGCTGTAGTATTATTCAAGAACAAATTGGGAATACAGCTAACATGGTTATGAAATGTAGAAAAGATGTCCAAGTTTTAACACTACCGTGCAATAAGATCTACAACCGCACCAGTGAAAAAAAAAAGCATACGTTTCTCAGAACATGTAAGCAATGTCATACAGTGACCTCTTGGATTTTGTTTCAGTTTAAATATTAGTGGAGAAATTCTCTTAGAAAATGTAAATGTTTTTTGAATTGAAATAGTTGAAACAAAATAAAGACAAGACTGGAAAATGAGACTTGTTTGTGGTATGGTTTATTTAGGCCCATTGTGTAGCTAGCTTAAGACTAAAAGGATTCCCAAAGGACCGTCAGGCAACTTGTTAAAAAGGAAATGAATATGGCAGCCACTATATCTTTCTCAGTACTTTAATGGACAACTGAAGAGAGAGGTATATGGAGTCTGCCATGTTTATTACCTTTTAAGCAATACCAGTTGCCTGGCAACCCTGCTGATCCTCTGCATCTAATACTTTCAGCCATAGCCCCTTAACAAGCATGCAGCAGATCAGTGGTTTCTGACATTGTCAGTTCTGACAGATTAGCTACATGCTTGTTTCTGTTGTTATTCAGACACTTCTGCAGCCAAACAGGCCAGCAGGGCTGCCAGGAAACTGGTATTGTTTAAAAGGAAATAAACATGGCAGCCTCTATAGTCTTCTCACTTCAGTTGCCCTTTTAAGAGAGCCTGAGGTGGGCTCAAAAAATGAAAAAACAAAGTAGGCTACCTGATCCAGGGGGCTGAGCGGATCGGGTAGGCGCAATAACCGCCGCTCCTGTGGGCCGCACTGGCCCAATTTCACTTTTGTGACCTTGAGTCATGACAGTGCAAGGAGAGACTGTGTGTCTCTTGCAGGGTGCAGGGGGCATAGCCAGGGAGAGAGAGCTAACCAATGGCAGCTCAGGAAACCCCGCAGGAACACCCCTGGTGAGCGTTTTGAACAGGGAATCCTTCACTCTGTGTTTACCTCCGAAATGGTGACAAATATTGTCGCTAATCTCGGGGGGGCTATAGCGCGGTGGTTGAGGGGGGGCAGAGGGAGGCGGTGTGGGGACACAGAGGCATGTCATGAGGCAGAGAACGTGCCTCTGTGTCCCATCTGCCCACCTCAGGTTCTTTGTAAGGCTATGTTCACAGTGGTGCATTGCGTTGGACAATATAATCACATTGCCAAAGCAATGTGATTTTATTGTAATGGAACCTTCACATTGGCGCATTAGCAGTGTGGGGCGACGGATCCATCAAGCATAACACAATACAGACCATGAGTTCCGCATAACAAAGCATAAAGCTTTAAGGGCCCGTTTCCACTATTCCGCAGTTTCCCCGCACATGAATCGCACGGGGAAACTCTGCCATAGGGGAGACTGGCGCCGCCGGCAAATCGGTTGAAGTAGCAATTCGGCCGGTACTGGCCGCAGAATTCGCTGCGGAGGCTGCGAATCCCATAGCCGTGCATGGCACGGCTCATGGGATTCTCCTGCGGTCCCACCCACCCGCTCAGTCACTAGAGGAAACGAGCCCTAACAGTGGCAGTGAAGCATACTTTTAATGCACTGAATCCTTCACTGTTGCATCCTGTTTTTCTAGGGAATGCAACTCCCCACTGTGAACATAGCCTTAGCCATACACCCTGAACAAGCATGCATATCAAGTGTCCTGACAGAAGTCGGAATGGTTCAGCTGCATGATTGTTTCAGCTGTGTGATGCAGACACTACTGCAGCCAAAGAGATCAGTGGGACTGCCAGGAAAATGGTGTTTAAAAGTAAGCAAATATGGTGATATGTGACATGATACTTTGACATATGTACAGTGTCAAGTATACAAATAACTTGGTTGTGTTTCTTTTCTTCTTATACCTAAAACTTGTCTTGAACTAGTCAGCTTGACATTAGACCAATCTGAGTAACTTCCTTTAGGGCTAGGTTCATAGTGCTCAGTTAGGTTGCAGAATAATTCTGTATGTCAACTCACTGCCCATACAATGCTATGGGGCTGTGCACAGTACTGTGTGGCAACTGATTCCGTTATTCTAAGGCCTCCATTCCACGGACTGCTGATAGGCAGTGAAATGCCTCTCAAACTACTCACTGCTGCCTAATAACTGCTTGTTGCTGCATGATAACTGCTTACTTCTGCCTGGTAACTGCTTGATGAGCACACAGCTCAACAGTTTGTGGAAAAGAGGCCTAACTCAGAGGTGCCCACACTTTTTTGGCTTGTGAGTTACTTTGAAACAAAGTCAAAATGATCTACTTATGTACAATTTTAGGAGCACACTTGTATATACAGAATGGAAAATGTAGTGGGGTCGGGATCTACCAAGAAGTCCTTCCCGATCTACCGGTAGATCGCGATCTACCTAATGGGCACTCCTGCGTCTAACTCACTGTATACAGGCTTTGGATTAAAGGAGAACTGAAGTGAGAAGAATATGTAGGCTGCCATATTTATTTCCTTTTAAACAATACCAGTTGCCTGGCAGCCCTGCTGATCTATTTGGCTACAGTAGTGTCTGAATTACACTAGAAACAAGCATGCT
Organism: Hyperolius riggenbachi; assembly: GCF_040937935.1. Lineage (NCBI taxonomy): Eukaryota > Metazoa > Chordata > Amphibia > Anura > Hyperoliidae > Hyperolius > Hyperolius riggenbachi. The sequence goes on from NC_090648.1 coordinate 374,583,052, forward strand.
GTCAATCTCGTCAGATCTAAATAATGTCATAAACACCTGATCTGCTGCATGCTTGTTCAGGGGCTATGGCTTAAAATATTAGAGAAAGAGGATCAGCAGGATGCCAGGCAACTGGTATTGCTTAAAGGGACTCCGAGCAGTGCAGAAACTATGGAAAGATGCATATCATTTTAAAGCTCTCTTTCTCCTCTTTCCAACGATATATAAACCACCACCCTACGTCTTTTAGTTTTCGCTATTTTCGCGATTGAAATTGCCGCGACCGCGATTTCGATCGCGAAAATAGAGAAAACTAAAAGGTGTAGGGCAACGATTTAGGTGTCGTCAGAAAGAGGAGAAAGAGAGCTTTAAAATGATATCCATCAAGCCATAGTTATATTGTATTACACAGGACGACACTTTCCCCAGTGTCAGCAGCTCCATTCTGCTGAATGCAGCTGCTGACTTTGACAAAAAGTCGCCCTGTGTAATACAATATAACTATGGCTTGATGGATATCATTTTAAAGCTCTCTTTCTCCTCTTTCTGACGACACCTAAATCGTCGTTCTACGCCTTTTAGTTTTCTCTATTTTCGCGATCGAAATCGCGGCCGCGGCAATTTTAATCGCGAAAATAGCGAAAACTAAAAGGCGTAGGGTGGCGGTTTATATATCATTGCAAAGAGGAGAAAGAGAGCTTTAAAATGATGTGCATCTTTCCATAGTTTCTGCACTGCTCGGAGTCCCTTTAAAAGGAAATGAATATGGCAGCCTCCATATCCCTCTCACATCAGTTGGCCTTTAAAGTTTAAGTCCAGTCTCCTTTGCAGTTCACACTTATTATAATGTGTGCATTATGCAACTGACCACTGTGAACCTAGCCTTAATTTTTTATTGGTCCAAGTTTAAGATACATAACATTTACATGAAATTTGAATGGAAGGAGATCGATCATTCCCAATGCAGTATACTCATACCAGTGTGCTTCACATTCTTTATCTCCTCTCTCCAGCTCAAGAGAGCATGCTCAGGACATACTACAACTCTTCCAATATCCCCAGACATGTACAGCTTACTTACTGCCCCACTCCTCAACTGAGCATGCCCATGGCCAGCATAGGAAAAAAAAATAATCTCCATGTGCACACTGGAATGTTCCAAGTGAGCATGTATGATGGGAAGTCTCAGCTTGAGAGCAGGAAGTAGTCTTCTGACATAACTTCTCATAAATGACGCATCACCTAATTGATCAAAATAACCTTTCAGCACATTTACAAGCAAAATAATCACTCAGTTGTTCCTGATTAACTTAATTTCAATATTACTTTTCTTGCCTTAATTATATTTTTGTTTTTTGGGAGCTTAAAAATGTAATATAGATAAGGTTAAAACAGGTAACAAAGCTTTGTGAATCATGTCCATTCATAGCTTAGCAGCTTTTAAGTCACTGAATATTCTGCACATAGCAGACATCACTAGAAATGGTTACTGAGATACGAATAAATGTTAATTTTATATTCAAATTAATGTGGCTTTAAAATTATTTTTAAATAAGTCTTGGCAATTGAATAATTAAAAATGCAACACAGCCAGTGTGTACAGGTCCTAAGGCTTGGGTCAAACTATCTCATCCAAATTTCCAACTCCCCAGACACAAATCAAGTTAATTCAAACTTAGTGCTCAGGATATACCGTAAAATACATGTCCCAAAACCCAGCACGGGGTGCCATATAATGTGCATATGAAAAACACAGATGAAATAGGACCAATAGGACAAGCTGCTGTTAAAATGCCAGCTATTATACCCTTCCTCCTAGGTCAGTCTCCATCATGTGACTTGCTCCCATTCATTACACTATTATTATATATGCTCATTCCCTGATACTCATAAGCATACATGTCCATTCCATCAGTATACACAATCTTCATATAATATACAGTGGTATAAAGGGGACTAGGTTACCATATGCTCATTACCTTACGGTGTATGTACACTTGTGACTGCCAGGAGCTGCATAACATCTTTCAGTGTGGGCTCACTTACTTCCTTGTTCCTGAGCTACATGCATCACTTCCTGTCTCTCCATCAGTACCAGGATGATAGAGTACAGCTCATGTGCAGGTGTGGGCAGGTACATCCCTACCATCCACTCTATGACTCCACATAGTGTCCAGCATAGCAGAACATACCCAGCTCAAAGCGTACAAGAGAGAACGGCGCCGGAGATTTGGGCGCAGGACACAGCCAGTATATGGCTGATCCTGCTGCCGCACAAGTCCGGGCCGTGTTAATTACTATTCCCCCTCCAGGCCGACATGGATAGTGGGGGAATGAAATAATTCGGCCTTCAGCAATTGCTGGAAGCCGAATTATTGTTTTAAAAGCAACTTCAGGTCCGTCTTCTGACGGCGCTGAAGTTACTCCCTGTGCCTGCGATAGCCATAGTTCCTATTACGGCCTATGGTGGCGCCGGCTGCGCCCAAGTCTCCTGCGCTGCTGCGCCCAAGTGTCCAGCGCTGGATTTACCGTGTTCGAGCTCAAAACACAGCCAATCCAGGCAAGGTGAGAATTCGCTATACAGCCAATCAAGAGACAAAAGCTGCCAAAACATATGCAGCAAATAATAAAAAGAGGGTGAATATAGAAGGTTAGGACCAAAGGGCTGTCTATATCAAGTAATCAATCTATATAGCCAGAAAGTTATGTCTTCTAATGCTCATTAGGGATCAGTGAGGACAGTTTTGCGAAATGCCTGGCTTGTATGTTATGTTGCTGGCTCTTGCTGATGCACAGCACACTGCTCTCAAACTTCCCGACACTTTCGCCTTCACTACCAGAACTTCCACTATGGGGTCGATTCATAAAAGGCTGTGCAAAAAAAAAAATCTGGTTCGGAAAATACTGCATTCGGTATTCTGTTCTTTTGTGTGCTATTTCATAAAAATTTTCACAGGTGCGATAAAAGTTTGGTGGATAACCGCAGCCCATTGACAAAAACCTGTTAGTAACAGCAGGAGAGAGTTACATGCTGTTCCGTGCAGTGAGGGCATTACAATAGAAGAGGTATCCCAGACATCCCTTTAGATTGTACTTGTTTTATTATACTGCCTCTGCTTGCTCTGAATCTGCTGCGGTACCTATCAGATTCCATCAGTCAGACTTGCAGGAGTACATGGGCTGTTTTTATTGGCTCCCTGGTCCTTTCAGTCACAGCTGCCTCTAATTCTGCTTGTGAGTTATGGCTCCCAGCACAGTCTCCGCACTCTTTTCACCACTTCAAAGCAGACGGTATTGCTTTGTGGCTTTACCTCTTGTTGTAGGCTTTATGAATTGACATTTACTGACATGTGTTGAGGTATTTACCACACAAGTTGGTAATTTACCTCACTGCTCAGTAATTTCAGCTTTTAATGTGGTAACAGCTTTTATGAATTGACATTTTCCTAAGTGCTCAGTAAAGTCAGCTATTTTCGGCATTACCGAATGCGGTAATGCTTTATGAATCGACCTCTTTGTGTCAGGAAGATGGAGAGCAATGTGGTTCACATCAGCAAAAGGTGGCGACATAGGTGAGTTCATTCTGCTATGGCCCTAGCCCTCCATACAGGCCGGAACATTTATTGTGCTTTTAACAGGCATACCATCATAAAGTTTAGGCCAGTTACTGTATGAAAACCTGAAGACCCTGCCCAGAGTGGGGCATTGCAGTGCAATGTAACGGACGCATTGTAATGTGGAAAAGTTGCACTGCAATTTTACTCCTACGCAACATTCCCAGTCGTCCAGTGGCGTGCGATCTAAAGGAGTGCGTATCCCAACACACTGCTTGCAGTGCATTACAACATACCATGGGTTAACAGTGAAGTATACTTTTCACTGACTGTTTCACTGTATGCGATGCAATTCATGCATAATATGCAGTGCGACTTTTCCATTCCGTGACATTCCTGTTTTTACAGGGAACGCAATGCAGCTCCTACTGTAAACGGGGACTTAAGTGCCCTTTCACACTGAGTCAGTTGCATTGCAATATGATCATAATGCAAAGTAGTCAAAAAAGCCGCTGCAGTACAACCATACAGAACGATTAAAGCGTGTCTCACTGCCTATGTAAGTGCACACGTTACCTGGTTAGCCCACAGCATGCTGTGTAGTACTGCGTCAGAAACCTGCTGCACCACACTTAACCTGTAAAGTCCTATAGGAATATCATTGCCTCTCTATGCAATGTGGTGATATTGTCCATTGCGACGCAACAGTTTCAGTTGGAAGGGCCCTTAATGATCATACAATTCCATGTACACATATTTATGGTGCTATTTTTCCACTGAATGCTGGGATTCTGGGTATAATGAATACCTTATAACTAAACTGGACATGTTGTAGAGGTGAGCACTGAGATTTAAAGTGGAGGATTCTGAGGCTGAGCTGTCTACTTTATTTTTAGTAGTTTATGTGGAAGGGGCCTCTGTATAAAGAGAAATACACAGCTGGCACACAGGGAAGAAGATAGAGAGAGACATTAAGCATATGAATACGCATCCACACGCACATCAAGCATATGAATACATACACACACAGATACTGACATGGCCACGCTCTCTTTCTCTCCTTCTCTGGCTGCCATACACAGGATCCACCTGCAGGCTAGCTGTTAGTGATGGGTCGTTCGCGAACGAGCCGGCTCTAAGAGCCGGCTCTTTGCTGCGAACGACAAGAGCCGGTTCTCAGTTTTAAAAGAGCCGATGCCTCAGCCGCCCCACACAGCTCTGCTTTGCTCTGTGATAAAGGGCGCTGAGGCATGCTGGGAGATGTAGTCCTCCTCTTTCAGCTTGTAGGAGTGTATGGGGCGGATGTAAGGGGGGAGCAGAGCAGTAGCAGGAGGGATTGCCCCAGTCAGATAAGCAGTCATGGAGACGGGGGCGGGGCTTTTACTCCGATTCTGAGTGGTGTCTAGTGACATTTAATGAAGAGCCGATTCAGAAGAGCCGATTCTCTGAGAAGAGCCGGAATTCCCATCACTACTAGCTGTAGTCATGCTAGCAGAGACAGAAGCAGGAGGGTGGAGTTATATAATGCCTGCCTGTGCTCCCTTTCTACTGCATATAAAAATAGTACACTGGTGATAACTTGTGATAATACTCTCACTGAAAACCTTTCACTGCACATTAATAATGCAAGCTACTTTAGTGAATTAACCACTTGCCGACCGCCCACTGCACAGGGGCGGCCGGAAAGTGGATCCCGCAAGGACCGCCGCATGCGCAGAGGCGGCGGTCCTTGTACGGGCATGGGCGGCGCGATCGCGTCATTCGTGACGCGATCGGCTGCTGGGGACTGGCTCCGCCCACCTCACGCTGTAAACCCGCCGGCCGTTCGGAGGCGCCGGCGGGTTACTAGCACCCGGATCGCCACATACAAAGTGTATAATACACTTTGTAATGTATACAAAGTGTCCGAGGGACCACCAGGGCAGGCTGCAGCCACCCTAGTCTGCACCCAAGCACACTGATTTACCCCCCCCCCTGCCCCCTGATCGCCCACAGCACCCCTTAGACCCCCTCCTGCCCACCCCCCAAACCACTGTTTGCACCCAATCACCCCCCTAATCACCCATCAATCACTCCCTGTCACTATCGGTCAATGCTATTTTTTTTTATGCCCTAAACTGACCCCTGCTCCTCCTGATCACCCCCCCACCCCTCAGATTCTCCCCAGACCCCCCCCCCCCCCCCGTGTACTGTATGCATCTATCCCCCTGATCACCTGTCAATCACCTATCAATCACCCATCAATCACCCCCTGTCACTGCCACCCATCAATCAGCCCCTAACCTGCCCCTTGCGGGCAATCTGATCACCCACCCGCACCAATAGATCACCCGCAGATCAGACGTCAGATCACCTCCCAAGTGCAGTGTTTACATCTGTTCTCTACCCTAAACACCCACTAATTACCCATCAATCACCCCCTATCACCACCTGTCACTGTTACCCATCAGATCAGACCCTAATCTGCCCCTTGCGGGCACCCAATCACCCGCCTACACGCTCAGATTGCCCTCAGATCCCCCCTTATCAATTCGCCAGTGCAATATTTACATCTGTTCTTCCCTGTAATAACCCACTGATCACCTGTCAATCACCCATCAATCACCCCCTGTCACTGCCACCCATCAATCACCCCCTGTCACTGCCACCCATCAATCAGCCCCTAACCTGCCCCTTGCGGGCAATCTGATCACCCACACCAATAGATCGCCCGCAGATCCGACGTCAGATCACCTCCCAAGTGCAGTGTTTACATCTGTTCTCTACCCTAAACACCAACTAATTACCCACCAATCACCCATCAATCACCCCCTATTACCACCTGTCACTGTTACCCATCAGATCAGACCCTAATCTGCCCCTTGCGGGCACCCAATCACCTGCCTATACGCTCAGATTGCCCTCAGACCCCCCTTATCAATTCGCCAGTGCAATATTTACATCTGTTCTTCCCTGTAATAACCCACTGATCACCTGTCAATCACCCATCAATCACCCCCTGTCACTGCCACCCATCAATCACTCCCTGTCACTGCCACCCATCAATTAGCCCCTAACCTGCCCCTTGCGGGCAATCTGATCACCCACCCACACCAATAGATCGCCCGCAGATCCGACGTCCGATCACCTCCCAAGTGCAGTGTTTACATCTGTTCTCTATCCTAAACACCCACTAATTACCCATCAATCAGCCCCTGTCACTGCTACCTATCAGATTAGACCCCTATCTGCCCCTAGGGCACTCAATCACCCGCCCACACCCTCAGAACGCCCTCAGACCCCAGCCCTGATCACCTTGCCAGTGCATTGCTTGCATCTATTCCCCCCTCTAATCACACCTTGAGACACCCATCAATCACCTCCTGTCACCCCCTAGCACACCTACCCATCAGATCAGGCCTTAATTTGCCCCGTGTGGGCTCCTGATCACTCGGCCAAACCCTCAGATCCCCCTCAGACCCCCTTCCGATGACCTCCCCAGTGCATTGATTGCATCTATTTTCCCCTCTAACCGCCCCCTGAGACACCCATCAATCACCTCCTGTCACCCCCCTAGCACTCCTATCCATCAGATCAGGCCCAATACAACCTGTCATCTAAAAGGCCACCCTGCTAATGACCGGTTCCACAAAATTCGCCCCCTCATAGACCACCTGTCATCAAAATTTGCAGATGCTTATACCCCTGAACAGTCATTTTGAGACATTTGGTTTCCAGACTACTCACGGTTTTGGGCCCGTAAAATGCCAGGGCGGTATAGGAACCTCACAAGTGACCCCATTTTAGAAAAAAAGACACCCCAAGGTATTCTGTTAGGTGTATGACAAGTTCATAGAAGATTTTATTTTTTGTCAAAAGTTAGCGGAAATTGATTTTTATAGTTTTTTTTCACAAAGTGTCATTTTTCACTAACTTGTGACAAAAAATAAAATCTTCTATGAACTCGCCATACACCTAACGGAATACCTTGGGGTGTCTTCTTTCTAAAATGGGGTCACTTGTGGGGTTCCTATACTGCCCTGGCATTTTAGGGGCCCTAAACCGTGAGGAGTAGTCTAGAAAACGAATGCCTCAAAATGACCTGTGAAAAGGACGTTGGGCCTCTTAGCGCACCTAGGCTGCAAAAAAGTGTCACACATGTGGTACCGCCGTACTCAGGAAAAGTAGTATAATGTGTTTTGGGGTGTATTTTTACACATACCCATGCTGGGTGGGAGAAATCTCTCTGTAAATGGACAATTGTGTGTAAAAAAAAAAATCAAACAATTGTCATTTACAGAGATATTTCTCCCACCCAGCATGGGTATGTGTAAAAATACACCCCAAAACACATTATACTACTTCTCCTGAGTACGGTGGTACCACGTGTGGCACTTTTTTACACCCTAAGTACGCTAAGGGGCCCAAAGTCCAATGAGTACCTTTAGGCTACTTGCACACCAAGACGTTGCGTTAGGTGCTACGTTAAGGTCGCATAACGTGCACCTAATGCAACGTATGGTGGTGCGGGAGAGGACGGTAGAGTAAGCCGCGTTAGGCGGCTCTATCAGTATAACGTCTCCCAGAGTGACGCTGATTGGCCGGCGGGACTACGTGATGCGGAGCGAGACACTCCGCATCATGTGGTCCCGCCGGCCAATCAGCGGCCGCCAGTGCAGTGAATATTAAGTAGCCATGTGCGCGGCTACTGTAGCTGCATCTCCCCGCCTCCTCTCCGCCCCCCACTGAGCATGTGCAAACAGTCTAACGCGGCTATAGCCGCTCTAACGCCGTAGCATGCTGCACTTTCCGAACAACGTGCAGCGTTACATGTAACGCAACGTAGGCTGTGTGAACAGCCCAGTTGTGTTACATTGCTGTGCGTTGGGGGAGCATTACAGGCGCACTAACGTGCGCCTGTAACGTCTTAGTGTGTAAGCAACCTTAGGATTTCACAGGTCATTTTGCGTCATTTGGTTTCAAGACTACTCCTCACGGTTTAGGGCCCCTAAAATGCCAGGGCAGTATAGGAACCCCACAAATGACCCCATTCTAGAAAGAAGACACCCAAAGGTATTCCGTTAGGAGTATGGTGAGTTCATAGAAGATTTTATTTTTTGTCACAAGTTAGCGGAAAATGACACTTTGTGAAAAAATTAAAATCAATTTCCGCTAACTTGTGACAAAAAAATAAAATCTTCTATGAACTCACCATACTCCTAACGGAATACCTTGGGGTCTCTTCTTTCTAAAATGGGGTCATTAGTGGGGTTCCTATACTGCCCTGGCATTTTAGGGGCCCTAAACCGTGAGGCGTAGTCTTGAAACAAAAATGACCTGTGAAATCCTTAAGGTACTCATTGGACTTTGGGCCCCTTAGCGCAGTTAGGGTGCAAAAAAGTGCCACACATGTGGTATCACCGTACTCAGGAGAAGTAGTATAATGTGTTTTGGGGTGTATTTTTACACATACCCATGCTGAGTGGGAGAAATCTCTCTGTAAATGGACAATTGTGTGTAAAAAAAATCAAACAATTGTCATTTATAGAGATATTTCTCCCACCCAGCATGGGTATGTGTAAAAATACACCCCAAAACACATTATACTACTTCTCCTGAGTACGGCAATACCACATGTGTGGCACTTTTTTGCAGCCTAACTGCGCTAAGGAGCCCAAAGTCCAATGAGCACCTTTAGGCTTTACAGGGGTGCGTACAATTTAGCACCCCCCAAAATGTCAGGACAGTAAACACACCCCACAAATGACCCCATTTTGGAAAGTAGACACTTCAAGGTATTCAGAGAGGAGCATAGTGAGTCCGTGGCAGATTTCATTTTTTTTTTGTGGCAAGTTAGAAGAAATGGAAACTTTTTTTTATTTTTTTGTCACAAAGTGTCATTTTCCGCTTACTTGTGACAAAAAATAATATCTTCTATGAACTCACTATGCCTCTCAGTGAATACTTTGGGATGTCTTCTTTCCAAAATGGGGTCATTTGGAGGGTATTTATACTATCCTGGAATTCTAGCCCATCATGAAACATGTCAGGTGGTCAGAAAAGGCAGAGATGCTGGAAAATGGGAAAATTCACTTTTTGCACCATAGTTTGTAAACGCTATAACTTTTACCCAAACCAATAAATATAGGCTGAATGGGTTTTTTTTTAATCAAAAACATGTTTGTCCACATTTTTCGCGCTGCATGTATACATAAATTTTACTTTATTTGAAAAATGTCAGCACAGAAAGTTAAAAAAATAATTTTTTTGCCAAAATTCATGTCTTTTTTGATGAATATAATAAAAAGTAAAAATCGCATCAGCAATCAAATAGCACCAAAAGAAAGCTTTATTAGTGACAAGAAAAGGAGCCAAAATTCATTTAGGTGGTAGGTTGTATGAGCGAGCAATAAACCGTGAAAGCTGCAGTGGTCTGAATGGAAAAAAAGTGCCTGGTCCTTAAGGGGGGTAAAGCCCACGGTCCTCAAGTGGTTAAAACTTACAAAAACTGATTGGTGTGTGGTGATAAGTTTTCACTTGCCTTATTATCAAACTAGCATGATCTTAGTGAATTGTGGCCATTGTCCTGGACAGATGTAAAGCAGTCTGGAAAGTGACCACTAGATGGAGTAGTTTTCATTAGCATTTCAGAGGCTAGCTAGCTAAACAGTCTACACTGCTTGTTCACAAATAGGAACTAGCTGTGCAGAAATGAGTCACTGTATTCATTTCAGACATCCTCTCATGTACAATCGCTATTTTATTTTAATAATAACTATAATACGATTTTTATAGTGGTTTTCTCTCTGTGGTCTCTAAGACTGCAGAATGCAGTGTCACAGCGCTTTAAGTGTTTTAAGCGCTTTAAGTGTTCACACTTAAAATCGCAGAACGCGGATAAATCTCTGGACACTGCGGCGGTTTTGGAATGATCGCGATTAGCGTGCCATGCTCGTCGCCGGCAAACCGCTGCATGCGAGAACACTGCCACTCGCTACATTGTGTAGCGGTTCTTGCAGAACCGCTAGCGGTTTGCCGTGAGCGGGAATCGTGCGATTCCCGCTCAGGTGTGAACGGGCCCTAAGGCTTGATTTGTTTCACTTTTTTTAGTTCCATTATTAGCAGTGGAATTCATCACAATGATGCTTCTTCCCATCTCCTATTCCAATTCATATGATTAAAGTGGACCTGAACTCTTGCACAGGACAGAAGGAAAACAGAGAGAAATGCACCCTGTATGTATTTAGAGAGTTTAGCCTGTTTAATTCCCCCACATTTGTGCCTAATTACAAGTTGTAATTTGATCTCTCCCCTGACTACCATGGCAGATAAGCTAATCTGAAAGCACAGGATGTTAACAATATATCTGCAGCCATGAATCAGGAAGTAGAAACAATGCAGATGAATTTTAGAATTTCGAAAGAACTGCAACAAATAGGCAGCACTCCTAGTCAGGCTGCAAATTAAATTAAACCAACAGAAGTAAGTGGGTGGGCAAGCTAGTATCTCACAAATGTGAGTACAGTTTGTAAATATTTTGTATCTTTTCACGGGACATCACTGAGGAGCAGGTGTGTTAAATTTGGTATTGTGGCTCTCATACTCTCAGAATAGTCACTGGAAGTTCAACATGGCATTCCATGGCAGAGAACTCTCTGAGGATCTTAAAAAATAATGGTTGCTCTACATAAAGTCCTAGGCTACAAGAAGATTTCTAACACCCTGAAACTGAGCTGCAGCACAGTGGCCAAGACCATACAGCGGTTAACAAGATAGGTTCCAATCAGAACATGCCTTTCCATGGTCACCAAATATGATAAGTCCACATGCTCAGCATCATATCCAGAGGTTGCTGTTTGCATATAGATGTATGAGTGGTGGGCTGGTGGCAGCACTTCTGCAGAAGTTAAAGGGGTTGGGAAAGGGTCCAGCCTCCAGCACACTGCACCACTTTGGTCTGCATGACTGTCATCCCAGAAGGAAGCCTCATCTAAAGATGTTGCACAAGAAAGTCTGCAAACTGTTTGCTGCAAAGAAGAAGCAGACAAGGGCATGGACGACTGGAACCATATTCTGTGGTCTGATGAGAGCAAGATAAACTAATTTTGTTCATGTGGTGTTGTGCATGTGTGGCAGCAACCAGGTGTGGATTACTAAGACAAATGTGCATTGGCTACATTCAAGCATGTTGAAGGGAGTGTAATCAGGGTCGGACTGGGACACTTAGGGCCCACCAAGGAAGTTGCAGCCTGGGGCCCGCCCCCCTCTCCCCCCCCCCCCCCATTTTGGGCTCACATACACATGTACTCTACAAATTTTGCATGATTTTATGGTAGGGAATAGATTGTGAGCACTTCTGAGGACAGTCTCCAATAGGGATATGTCCACATGCGGAGCAAAAATAAATGAGTGTCACCACGCACTGGAACATGGGTGGTCATGATGAGTCAGGGGCAGACTTTAAAAAATATAAAATAAATAAGTAGCGGTGTTATTCACAGAGATTAGGTCCGACCAGATACATTTTAGATAAAATAATCAAGTAGTTACATGCCTCATGATAATTCATCAAGTAGTCAAATGGCAGAAGATTTTCCCACAAAATGCAATCAGATTGGCGGCAGATATCCCCACAAAATGCAATCAGATTGGCGGCAGATATCCCCACAAAATGCAATCAGATTGGCGGCAGATATCCCCACAAAATGCAATCAGACTGGCTGCAGATATCCCCACAAAATGCAATCAGATTGGCAGCAGGTATCCCCACAAAATGCAATCAGATTGGCGGCAGATATCCCCACAAAATGCAATCAGATTGGCGGCAGATAGCCCCACAAAATGCAATCAGATTGGTGGCAGATTTCCCAACAAAACACAATCAGATTGGCAGCAGATATCCCCACAAAATGCAATCAGATTGGCGGCAGATATCCTCACAAAATGCAATCAGACTGGCTGCAGATATCCCCACAAAATGCAATTAGATTGGCAGCAGATACCCCCACAAAATGAAATCAGATTGGTGGCAGATATCCCCACAAAATGAAATCAGATTGGCAGCAGATATCCCGACAAAATGAAATCAGATTGGTGGCAGATATCCCCACAAAATGCAATTAGAATGGCGGCAGATATCCCCACAAAATGCAATCAGATTGGCAGCAGATATCCCCAGAAAATGCAATCAGTTTGGTGGCAGATATCCCCACAAAATGATATCAGATTGGTGGCAGATATCCCCACAAAATGCAATTAGATTGGCGGCAGATATCCCCACAAAATGCAATCAGATTGGCAGCAGATATCCCCAGAAAATGCAATCAGTTTGGCGGCAGATATCCCCAGAAAATGCAATCAGATTGGTGGCAGATATCCCCACAAAGGCAGGTCCCCAGTTAGTGGGGGCCCCCATGCTGGAAGGGGGCAGTGTGCACAGAGCGGCGGGGAGTGGGGGAAGCACCCCCCCTCACCTAGGGCCCCCTCCAGAATTGCAGCCAGCAGCGGCAGTGAGCGGGAAACACTTACTGGGATCAGATAGCTCTGCGTGCCGCTGGTCTGGTCTGGTCTCATGCACTGCACTGTCCAATTACGCTCTCACAGCAAGTACTGCGAGAGCGTGATTGGACAATGTCAGTGCAGGAGACCAGACCAGCGGCATGCAGAGCTATCCATCTGACTCGGTAAGCTATTCCCCGCTGCTGCCGCTGGCTGGCTGCAATTCTGAAGGGGGGAGCGTGGAAGGGGGGGCCCCTAGGTGAGGGAGGGGGGGAGGCTTCCCCCCTCCCCTCCGCTCTGTGCATAATTTCCCCCCTTCCTGCGCTGTGCCCCCCTCCTCAGCTCTGGGGCCCCCAGGAGGCGGGGCGGCCGGGGGCTACCGATGGAAAAATCAGCAGTTTGGTGGCTCAGTCCGAGCCTGAGTGTAATGGTTTGGGGTTGCATGAGTGCTGCCAGCACTGGCGAGCTACAGTTCATTGAGGTAGCCATGAATGCCAACATTTACTGTGACTGAGGGTAAAGGTGCTGGACTGGCCAAGCATGTCTCTAGACCTTAACTCTATTGAACATCTTCAAACAGAATGTGGAAAAGTACAAGGTATCCAACATCCACCAGCTTCATCATGGAGGTGAAACTCTAGTTAACTCCATGCCCAAGAGAGTTAAGTCAGTGCTGGAAAATAAGAGAGGGTACAAAATTACTGACACTTTGCGCAGAACCTTAACATTGTTATCTTGGGGGTGCGTTCACTTTTTTTCCAACAGTTTGGGCATTAATGGCTATGTGATGAGTTATTTTGATGGGACTGCAAATGTACATTGTGATAAAAGCAGTACACTGTCTAATTTACATTGTAGTGTCACATCTTCAGTTTATCCCATGAAAAGATACCTCAAACCAAAGTTGCCACAGAATTGAGTGATTGTTGGACAACATAAACAAGGTAAATAGCCTCTGCCCTACGGATTCCATTGTCCACCAATCAGGTTATTCTCCAGTTCAAAAGGGAGCACAAGGTAACTGTTTATCCACATTCAGGTCAACCGGGCCAAACAGCACAACACTTGAGGCCTGGAGACCATTCGTGGAATAACACGCAGTGTGTATAAAAAGTTACCTTGTGCTATGTTCATGGCAAAAACATAAGTAAGAAGCACAGCTATCTGATATCTGCATCAACTTAACTATCATGGGAGAGCTGCAAGACCTGAAACCTCTGCTCACCACAGCCAACATTTTAAAAAAGGAAACAGTGGGCCACAAAGGGCATAAATCACAAAGCTTTTTCACATGTTTTTTTTCTGTTCACCTTATCTGTTACATTTTGAAGCTTCCAAAAAGAAAAAAAAAGAAAAATTTTTAAAGGTAAGTAAGTAATACTGAAATGAAGTTAATTAGGAACAACTTACTCTGAGTGATTATTTTGCTTGTAAATGTGCTGAAAGGTTATTTTTTATCAATTAGGACCTAATTGATAAAAAATAACGATGATAAATAAGTCATTTATGAGAAGTTTTGCCAATAGAGCCCATTGATGGAGAAGCATGGTATGTTCTTTTGGCAGCATGTAATTTTCTCAGTGAGTCCACATTCACCAAGTTTTCCTGCAGTGCAAGTAAATATGTGTGGCAAAAACCAAGTCAAGAATTTCATCTAAACTGCTTACAACCATGGTTAAATATTGTGGATTTTCCCTGATAGCCTGGGGTGCCAGTTGGAGCACAGGACAATTAGAGTTCCGGAATTTGTAGGCACCAACAACAGTGCAAAATACTTTTGTCTTCTTGGAACGGGGTCTGCTGGCAATATTTTCTGCAGGGTTGCTTCAGTAAACATCCTCTCAGTTTATGGTAGATAGAAATCTGGCCGTCGTGCTTAACATACCCAGGCCTCGCAGGCCAAACATGACTTTCAGAAGCTCCCATGAGTCAGTCAGTTGCCTGACATGAATGCCATAGAACATATCTGGGCTATTCTAGATTGTGCCATATGAAGGCATCCCTTTCACACGGCAGCGTTAGACAAGCGGTGTGGTTACTTGGCAGCAAAATAAGGCATCATGTCGCCTCTGAGCACTGCTGCTCTGATACAACTCAGTGTGGTGCACACCTCTCTCACTGCTCGCATTTGAGCGCCTGGCCAGTGCACGGAAACAGCTGACAAGCAGTGAATTTACAACCCTCAGCCACCCATGTCAAAAAGGCCTGAACATGGTATGCACCTTCCAGGAAGTGTTTACCAGGGGAAAATACATCTACACATGCATCAATGCTGGACACTGTGCAAGAACACCAAGGGCTTGAATCACTAAGACAAATAGTATGCCTTATCTGAGTTAACATGCCTTATCTGAGTTAACATGCCTTATCAGAGATAACACGCCGTATCTGAGTTAACACTCATCAGAGATAACACGCCTTATCAAAGTTAACAGGCCTTATCAGAGTAGCATAGCGAGCGTTACGAACCTGAAGGGGCTCACGGCCGGACGAGTGGAGTTCACGACATTGCCAATTCACAGGCATAAGTTCATAGCGTTTGCTATACTATTCTGATAAGGTGTGTTATCTCTGATAAGGAGTGTTAACTCAGATACGGCATGTTAACTCGGATAAGGCATGCTATTTGTCTTAGTGAATCAAGCCCTGAGTGTTGAACATACGCATACAATTGCAGTATACACTTTTTAAAGCATCTGCAAAAACTAACCCCTTTAAATTGAAAAACACATACATACAGCAATACAGACCGATTAAGAAAAAACACCAAAAGTTGTTGCAAGCGGAGGATATTAGTCTCCCCAAAAACTGTATTGTATTTGCATTATGGCAGTTCATCTTGTGTTTTCCTCCTTAGAACCTGTCCTTAGTCTAGCCCATGCCAGTTAGCATGCAAGCAGATATTAATACATTCTAAACCTAAATTGGGCACAATACGGGGTTCTTTAAAGATAAGGCAAGAAGTTTTGAATCAGGATGATACCATTTATTGGCTAACTTAGAGATGGATAAACAGTGAGCTTTCAACTTATAAAAAGCCTTCGTCGGACTGGTTCCTGACCAAAACTGAAAAACACAGCTTATATACACTGACATACAGAGGAGAAACATTCTTTAGCAAACATAAATGTAATTAGATGCCTTAACTGTTACTGAGGAGGCTTTCCCAGGCATCCTATCTAAATTGATAAGATCAATAGAATCCTCAACATGACATAAAGCAGACTCTGGTGATGAAGAGACATCTTAAATTCCGAATTCAAATGGTAACTGGCCTGGTTACATGCACCATTAATTCTAAGCTTAAGAGAATTGTGGCATTTAAAGCCAGCACCTGAAAGCAAATAAAATGAATAGTGACAGTGAATTCCATCTTACACAGCATATGGCACAAAAATGAATGAAAAGATAGAAAACATTTTTTATCTTTTCATTCATTTTTGTGCCATATGCTGTGTAAGATGGAATTCACTGTCACTATTCATTTTATTTGCTTTCAGGTGCTGGCTTTAAATGCCACAATTCTCTTAAGCTTAGAATTAATGGTGCATGTAACCAGCCCAGTTACAATTTGAATTCGGAATTTACGATGTCTCTTCATCACCAGAGTCTGCTTTATGTCATGTTGAGGATTCTATTGATCTTATCAATTTAGATAGGATGCCTGGGAAAGTCTCCTCAGTAACAGTTAAGGCATCTAATTACATTTATGTTTGCTAAAGAATGTTTCTCCTCTGTATGTCAGTGTATATAAGCTGTGTTTTTCAGTTTTGGTCAGGAACCAGTCCGACGAAGGCTTTTTATAAGTCGAAAGCTCACTGTTTATCCATCTCTAAGTTAGCCAATAAATGGTATCATCCTGATTCAAAACTTCTTGCTTTTACTCATGGCTAACACGGTACAACACTTTACTGCTTCTACTTTAAAGATAAGGGGTATACTTGCATCATGCGTCTACCAATGCTTCAAGAGAAACCGTAACTAAGGATTGAACTTTATCCCAATCAGTAGCTGATACCCCCTTTCCCATGAGAAATCTTTTCCATTTCTTAAACGGATCATCAGGGGGCTGTGTATGGCTGATATTGCGGTGAAACCTCTCCCACAGTGTGATGTCAGGACCATGGTGCTGACATCACACTGTGGGAGCCTTGTTGCACTGTGGGAAATAACCGCTGTTTCCAACTGCCAAAAAAGCAAGCAGCAGCTACTTCCACTGACATCGCCTGCCACCAGTAAAAATGTCGCCATGTGATAAATGTCAGAATGTAAATCAGGGAGAGGAAAGATTTTACAATGGGCAAACACTGACTAAATCATTTATTGTAAGGCTTGGTGGTGTATTCTCCACAGTCAGCATGCAACGCATGAGCTGGCGTGGAGGAGGAACACACACTAGCACCAGGAAACAGGCTATCCCTAGTATAGTGGAGGGGAGGACTGACTCCAATAGGAGATTGTGGCGCACAGAGCTGGTGCAGATCTGACAGCCACAAACAATGCTTTCGATATAACGTCTCAGCGCAAAGTAGCGCTGAGCGCACAAATCAGAACTGAGGAGATCAGGACAGGTAGACAGAATGAACGCTTGCTAGCTAGCGGCTACTTAGCGACAGCAAGCGTCCAAAACCAGACAGACTGGAATGAGGCAGCCAATGCGTTGCGGCGATGGCGTGCCTCACAAAGACAGGACAGGATAGTCAGAAAATAGCAGGATCGAGATAGATGAACGTAACACAGATAAATATACAATAAGTATGTTTTCCTAGCGTATTACAATTACAGCTATCAAAGAAACTATTTGTAACGTCTGACTAACATATGTATATATCGGCAATGAACCGATATATGACATAAGCAGGAACGCTGACTAGGACTGGAGTAATACAGGGAACAGGACTCAGAAGGATTCGCTATCTCTTCGCAGAGATGAACGCAATCCACAAACGGTAACAGAACAGGATTCAGAAGGATTCGTTATCTCTTCGCAGAGATGAACGCAATCCACAAACAGTAACAGAACAGGATTCAGAAGGATTCGTTATCTCTTCGCAGAGATGAACGCAATCCACAAACGGTAACAGGACAGGATTCAGAAGGATTCGTTATCTCTTCGCAGAGATGAACGCAATCCACAAACAGTAACAGAACAGGATTCAGAAGGATTCGTTATCTCTTCGCAGAGATGAACGCAATCCACAAACGGTAACAGGACAGGATTCAGAAGGATTCGTTATCTCTTCGCAGAGATGAACGCAATCCACAAACAGAACCAGAAGCAGGGTAACTACCTCAGCACGGGTGGTCACGGTACGCGCAACCTACCAAAACGTGCTGGAAAGCTGACTAACTGCACACAGGATATAAACAGTTCGTGTACGTATACATCAGCGACACTGATGTATTAACGTAACACAAATACAAGGAAAATAATAAACGTGCTGGTATGCATATATATTGGCAATGAACCAATATATGATGCAAAGACCAGCAAAGTATCTTTATAACAAGAAACACGATCGGGGGCTAAAGCGACAGCAAGGCAGGCTTAAGCTGAAGCTATGAAAACCCAAGGAAACCCTGCAGGAAGCAGATCTTTATACTGAGGTCATCCAATGGGAGCAGACATGCAGATTCCCACACAGGTGAATGATAATCAGTCACAAGCTGACAGCAGGGAAGGACAGACAAACCTATGCAGCTTGCATGGAAAGACATCAGAACTGCCTGAGCTGCAGCACTACTTCCAGCAATAGCTGCTGCAGCAGCGATCATTACAGTACCCCCGCCTTTAAAAGCGGATTCCAGACGCTTTTCAAAACTGAAATTTCCAACAAAACAGTCTGACTGATAATTCATGATGACCGGGACAGCCCGGCAAGACCGAATTCCAGAATCAGTCCCCACAAGACTGGACCCATCAGAACCAGAACCTACAGAACCATGCCCATCAGTACTACAAGCCCCAGTGTGACACCCATCAGAACCATGATTTCCAGAAGAAAGCCCTCCGAAACTCCCTGAGCGATACCCACCGCCTTCCAGGAACAGTTCAGAAACGCCAAAGCCTTTGCAATGCCCACCGGTACTGTCTTTACCAAGACAAAACCCACTGTTGAACCAGTCCAAGGCACCAGGACAAGTTTTCTCAGAGACCTCCCAGAACACCTTGAAGCTCCAAAGAGATCCCCATAGGTCAGAATGCCCCTTAGGCTCACATGGAGAACTATCAAGAACCCCTATGGAACCTAGGGCAATTCCCGAGTCAGGGCCACAAGGACAAACATCAATATCAGGGCTTTCAGGGACCAGAACCATCTCTGGGCATGCAGGCAGACTGGCAACATCAGAACATGTTCCCACTAAGGAAGCATCAGAGCACGCTAACACCTTAAACACACTTGGGCATTCTGGCACACAAAGAACATCTGGGCACACTGGCACAAGAGAAACCTCTGGGCATGTCAAGGAACTGTGAGCCTCAGGGTCAGCCAAGACAGGACCAAAACCAGGACTGGCCAAAAAAAAATCATCATGACTAGACTTCGCAACTACTGGATTTTTACACGAGAATGCAGGATCAGACTTAGATGTCGCTGATTCCAGCAAAGTCAGTAACAAATCAGATTCAGGGGCACTAACAAGACAGGACAAATCTTCTGATGTATGCACTGAACCAGATAGGGACTCCACAACTACCTCTGGACTGGACAGAGACTCATCTAATACACTGGATTGGAGCTCATGAGGCGCTGCAGAACAAGTCAGCATTGCAGCAGCCCCCACTGGACTAGGCAAAACTGAGGAATTCCCTGGACAGGAAGGGGACTCTGGAACCTCTGCCACAGCGGCCAGAGAACCAGAATCTTTCAGGATACAGGGCTGGGTTTCAGGAACACACATCAGACCGGACTGAAATTCTGAAATTTCTATTATTTTGACCAGAGAATCAGAATTATCCATGTTACAGGGCAAGACTTCTGAAACATTCAGAGGACAGGGCTGGAGTTCCTCGGCTGTTACAACACTGGAGAGGGACTCAACATTGGTTAAATCAGACTGTGTACAGGGCAAGGTATCTAACACAATTGCTGACGAGGACAATATTTCAATGGCTTCTGCTTTGCTGGGCAGAAATTCACCAAGTTTTATTAGAGCAGACTGTAATTCCAAAACAGCTGCTAGACAAGTGAATATTACTGCAACACCAACTGAGGTAAGCAGTGCCTCAGACCCTTCTGCTAGAGGGTTTGAAATATCCAAAGTACTGGGTGAAGCATAAGACTCTGCGACCACAGCTTCACTGGACAGGATCACTGAACAGTCCATATTGCAGGGCAAAACCATGGAAGCACCTGCTGGACAGCATAATGATTCTGTGACCTGAGTTTCATTGGAGAGATCTACTGCAGAATTCATGGTACAGGGCAAATTTACTGGAAGATTTTCTGAACAAGGTAATAATTCTGCGATTTCAGGTTCACCTAGCAGATGCTCTGAGCTATTCATGAAACTAGAGCGAGGTGTAGAAACAGGAAGATCAAGACACAATGTTTGCGCATCTGAATCACCATTCATTTGTAAAATTGGAAAATTCAGATGCTGGGGTTCTGAGTTTACTAGACAGGATTGCTGGGACTCGGAAACTGATGTAGTGCATCTATTGGCATCTGCTGGATCAGACAGGAGTTGAACTTTATTAACACAGGTAATTTCTGCAGAAGTGTTTGCAGAGACAGGCAAGATTTTTCTGGTGTCTGTTTCACTAAACAAAGAGTCATGAGTACTGGCTAGGCTGGACTCGAAAGTCAGCAGGACCTCTGGATTCTCTGCTGAGAAATTTGCGCAGGGCAAGTTTAAGAATGTATCAGTGGCTTCTGTTTTACTGGGAAGTAACACTGAGTTATCCATGGTACAGGGTGGAATTGCAGGAACTTCAATTTCACACAAAAAGAGCTCCGAATCACCTGCTGAATCAGCCAAAGGTGCTGAAGCAGGCGGGTCAGAACGCCAAATTTGCGAATTCGGAGTCACATAAAAATCATCCAAAATCAGTTCCCACACATCAATCAAGGGAGCCACACAGTCATACCTACACACACCAGCCTCTATTAGGTTATAGGCTGACTTAATGCATGCGTTCAATACCATTTCACTTTTTGCACTGTAAAATTGACAAAATGAACTTGAATCATTCTTCCATTCACAGACCAGGGTTTCCATCTCTCCCCTCTCGAATGGAGGATCCCATGCATACTTAACAGGCAGATCATGGTTTGCAGATATGATTGTGGCAGGCACATGTATAGGGTTAATTAGCAGGTGATTGGCAGATTCCTTATTCTTAAGAATCTCCAATACCTGTAGCAAGTGTTGAACTGTAGTGTATGCAAACTTCCCTTGGTTCACAAATAAGTTGATTTGTTCAATACTCTGTAATATCTCATCATAATCATACTCAGATAATTCTTTTAAACAAAAATCTTTATTTTCCCTAGCCAGGGAGGAAAGTTCATTAGTAGTTTCATAAGTCCATTTAACTCCCCTGAAAGACAATTGCATTTCATTATCTGTTAATGGCAGAATCTCATTATAGGTCTCAGTCGCTAAGGATAACGATTCTGCAGATTGGACACGTTTCTTAGAACGTTTGCGTTTTGCCTTTGACCTTGCGGTTTTTTGGTGATTTATTCAAAGCTGCAGGAAAATTATCAGTAACACTTTCTGCTTGCTGCTCATTCTTGCAAGCAATTGAAGGAGCAGCTGATTGGCCTGCTGCCAGGAGTTCATTAAGAGGAAAAGGCAATGGATCTATGCGCAACCAGTTATGGATCACAAACGCTAGAAATTCCAGTGGTCTCTCTTTCAAATCGGAATGATTGAGAACATCAAATGCCCACTGGAATAATTCCCCTTTAAACAAAATATAACTTAGTTGGAGTGCCCAGGTTGAAACAGGAGTCGCTTGGAGATCAGGATTGGTCAGGAACCTGGCACATTCAGAGAAAAACTCATTTTCTGTTTCAGAGCTAAGTTCTTCAAATTTCTTAAAGGAACAGGAACCATAATTAACAGTCTCATACTTTCTGGGAATCCCCCCCCACAATGGGGATTGGTAATGGGGTTTTCATAATGTAAGGCTTGGTGGTGTATTCTCCACAGTCAGCATGCAACGCATGAGCTGGCGTGGAGGAGGTACACACACTAGCACCAGGAAACAGGCTATCCCTAGTATAGTGGAGGGGAGGACTGACTCCAATAGGAGATTGTGGCGCACAGAGCTGGTGCAGATCTGACAGCCACAAACAATGCTTTCGATATAACGTCTCAGCGCAAAGTAGCGCTGAGCGCACAAATCAGAACTGAGGAGATCAGGACAGGTAGACAGAATGAACGCTTGCTAGCTAGCGGCTACTTAGCGACAGCAAGCGTCCAAAACCAGACAGACTGGAATGAGGCAGCCAATGCGTTGCGGCGATGGCGTGCCTCACAAAGACAGGACAGGATAGTCAGAAAATAGCAGGATCGAGATAGATGAACGTAACACAGATAAATATACAATAAGTATGTTTTCCTAGCGTATTACAATTACAGCTATCAAAGAAACTATTTGTAACGTCTGACTAACATATGTATATATCGGCAATGAACCGATATATGACATAAGCAGGAACGCTGACTAGGACTGGAGTAATACAGGGAACAGGACTCAGAAGGATTCGCTATCTCTTCGCAGAGATGAACGCAATCCACAAACGGTAACAGAACAGGATTCAGAAGGATTCGTTATCTCTTCGCAGAGATGAACGCAATCCACAAACAGTAACAGAACAGGATTCAGAAGGATTCGTTATCTCTTCGCAGAGATGAACGCAATCCACAAACGGTAACAGGACAGGATTCAGAAGGATTCGTTATCTCTTCGCAGAGATGAACGCAATCCACAAACAGAACCAGAAGCAGGGTGACTACCTCAGCACGGGTGGTCACGGTACGCGCAACCTACCAAAACGTGCTGGAAAGCTGACTAACTGCACACAGGATATAAACAGTTCGTGTACGTATACATCAGCGACACTGATGTATTAACGTAACACAAATACAAGGAAAATAATAAACGTGCTGGTATGCATATATATTGGCAATGAACCAATATATGATGCAAAGACCAGCAAAGTATCTTTATAACAAGAAACACGATCGGGGGCTAAAGCGACAGCAAGGCAGGCTTAAGCTGAAGCTATGAAAACCCAAGGAAACCCTGCAGGAAGCAGATCTTTATACTGAGGTCATCCAATGGGAGCAGACATGCAGATTCCCACACAGGTGAATGATAATCAGTCACAAGCTGACAGCAGGGAAGGACAGACAAACCTATGCAGCTTGCATGGAAAGACATCAGAACTGCCTGAGCTGCAGCACTACTTCCAGCAATAGCTGCTGCAGCAGCGATCATTACATTTATACATAATTATTGTACAAATTAAGCACTTTTGTTCATTGCGTTATTTTCACTGGAGTTCCTCTTTCAGGGAGCTATAAATGTACCTACTGAGGGCGCGATTCCACTAGAGCGGCGTGCGTCTGCGAGACGCGAGCCGGCTCTTCCGGGTCTGCGGGGAAAGCAGACGAATCCCATCAGCCGTGCCATGCACGGCTATGGGATCCGCAGCCTCCCGCGCCGATTCGGATGGAAAAGCCGGCCGAATTGCTAGCCGTAGCAATTCGGCCGGCGTTACCATTGCACCCTATAGCAGAGTTTTCCTATTCGCCTGCGGGGACACTCTGCAGATTCGCAGCGGTTTCCGCTCAAGTGGAAACGCGCCCTTACTTTATTATAAAATGGACTGCAATAGCATGAAGACAAGAGAGCTACAGCTTGCAGCTAGGCCACAATGACGAATGAAACACATAAATACTATCCCTTTGCATCCATCAAGAATATATGTAGCAACCTGTAACACTAAAGGTGGCCACACACCATACCATTTTTTTAAATATCTGTTTGATTTAAGAATTGTAATCAATTTTTCTGACTGATTGTAACATTTCAAAAATATGACCAATGTACCACACACCTATGTTCAATTTTGTCCCCAATTATGATAAAAATGATTGGAAAATCAGAGAAAATTGCTAGGGTGTGTATATTAATAATTTAACAATCTAAAGGTGGCCACACACGATACAATAAAATTATCCGATTTTACGGTAATTCGATAAACACGATCAGATCTCCCGAAAAAAGCTTTTTTTTTCATTCGACTGAAAAATCCGATCGAATTTTCCATTTTCTTCGATTTTTATCGATCCGGAATGCCAGATATTTTTCTTCAGTCTTTCTAAATATTGTATGGTGTGTGTTAGATTGCCAATTTATTAATATACACACCCTAGCAATTTTGTCAGCATATCCAATCATTTTTATCATAATTGGGGAAAAATGTAACGTGTGTGTGGTACATTGGTCATATTTTTGAAATGTTACAATCAGTCAGAAAAATTGATTGCAATTCTTAAATTGAACAGATATTTAAAAAATTGTATGGTGTGTGGCCACCTTAAAGCCGCATCTACACGTATAGATGCGGCGGCGATGTTCCTTATCAATCGAGCCGCTAATGCGGCTCGATTGATAAGATCCGTCAGGACGGATCTCCCCACCGCCGATTCCCTGCTCGCTCCCCGCGAGGGGACAATGGCAGGGAATCGAGCTGAAGATAAGCGGCGCGGGGACGAGCGGGAATCAAGCTGGTATTGATTCCGGCGCACGCGCGGCGAGCGGGGACGCGGAAGAGGCGATCCGGCGGCTAATTGAGCCGCCGGATCGCTGCCTCATCTACACGTGTAGATGAGGCTTTACACACACCATACAATCTTTAGAAAGATTGAAGAAAAATATCTGGCATTCCAGTTTGATTAAAATAGAAAAAAACGGGAAATCAGATCGGATTTTTCAGTCGAATGAAAAAAAAAAGCTTTATTTCGGGAGGTCCGATCGTTTTTATCGAACTGCCATAAAATCGGATCATTTTATTGTATCGTGTATGGCCACCTTAGTAGGGGTAGAAAATAAATAAGAGTTTAGGCCCCGGTTCCAAAAGGTTGCACCAGAGGTTACCGCTACGGTGTGACCATACAGTGAGGCATACTTCCCAGTTAAAGCATGGCTCACGTCCAGGTGAAATGCATACAATGCACAGTCCCTCTTGCATCATCATCACGGGACCAGCCACACAACGTTCATTGTAATAGCTCCATAGAAGGATCACTATTTCTGTGATGGGATGCTCAAATAAGTAACAATAGTAAATTCAACTCATTATCTTTTAAATCTTTTGACAATTTTTTTTAAATTAATTTTCAGTTTAGAAAAATAAACAATTTTATATGAAAAGTGCATCTTTACAAATAATGACACAACAAAAACCTAGTACAAGGTACAACAAAGTCTGCAACAGCAGAAAAAATTACACATACATATAAATTAGATGTCAGCAGCTCCAAGGCATCATGTACTGACATCTCAGGAAAGTCAACAAATGGCTGAAGAAATATCACTTGAAAAGCCACAACACAGAATCGGTGGCCTGCAAGATCTTATTCACAGAAATGTTTTGTTGAGAAATTTGTAATGAAGACATAAACAGTATAAACAAATAACAAAAGAAAATAAAAGAACAATACACACCAAGTAAATCGCAACAAATTGAGTTCTGGATGAGCAAATTGCCTCTTGCAGGAGGCAAATTTATAAAAATGGTTTGAGTGAGTGTCGGCAGTCATTTGAAGACAGGATCCAAAAGCAGGGGGGGGGGGCAATTAGGAGACAACCAATTGCACCTATGAGTCCAGAATTCCAAATTTACGGTGGCCAGAAAACCGAGGTTCCCGCCATCGCACTAGGTTTCATTGGCAAAAGCCCAACCTTAACAGGAAGGGGGAAAACTATGTAGGGGGAGGAGAGGGAGGGAGGGAAGAAGAAACACAGAAAAGTGAATCTACAGCCATTTTTTTTTTTTATTATTATTTTTGTTTTATAATGTGGACCTCTTCATTAATGTGTTTAAATTTGTTCTGCCGCAAACCTGTGGCAGAACGAGCAGTCATGTCCCCAGAAATGATCTATTTACATGCCATTATGACCCATTAGGTCGCAGAAAAGGCTGCCAGGAAGAGGCGGAGTTGTTTATCCGAGCTCTGCCTCTTCACTTATTAATCGCCGCCTATCCCTGTCCCCTTTTACTAATTATTCCACCCCTTATGTGCGCTGGCTCAAGCCAGGTGTGACCGGGACTGGTAACACTCGCACACTCAGCTGCACATGCAACCAGACCACACTGCTTCATGCCCAGTACTGTATTTGGAGCATGGCGTCACACACAAGCGCACATGTACACGTTCATATGCGTACTTGTGTCCCAACTTGAGCCACGATCCAGAAGCTGTCATGGGTCGTGGCCATTTTATCCAGGAAGTCTTGGATTTTTATAATCCAAAGGAAAAAAAAAACAGAGAGGGGGCAGAGCAGTGGTAAGATAATAGAAATAATGTGCAATTTAAGATTCAGATTCTCTTTAAAGGACCACTATCATGAAAGTAGGCAGTTAAAATCTGACAGAACTAACAGGTTTTGGGCCAGTCCATCTCTTCATGGGGGATTCTCAGGATATTTTTTTTGTTTTCAACAGCATTTCCTGAACAGCAGTTGCAAAGTCTAACTGACAAAATAGTGTGTAAAACGCTAGCGGTTTTGGGAGCAGAGAGCAGATATTTGGCCGGGTGCACACCAAGCGGATTTTGTATGCGATCCACCAGCCGCATCAGCCAGCAAAAACGCTTGGCTATTGTATTTCAATGTGTGGTGCACACCGACGTGCAGCAGGAGGCGCGTTTGTGGCTTGGCAAAAACCTCAAACCGCCGGTGTGCACCATCCCATTGCAATACATTAGCCAAGCATTTTTCCAGGCGGATGCGGCCGGCGGATCGCTCCAAAAACCGCTCGGTGTGCACTGGGCCTAAGTGAGCAGGGAGGCTGGCTGGTATCTTACTATTTTGGCATTTAAACTGCTGTTCAGGAAATGCTGTTGAAAACAAAGAAAACCCTGAGAATCTCCTATGAGGAGATGGACTGACCCACAACCTGTAGGTTCTCTCAGATTTTAACTGCCTACTTTTTTCGCAATAGTGGTCCTTTAGGAGAGGGAAGCCTCAGGATCCTATTAAAGCTTCCCTTGCTATTCCGTTGTCCCCCGTCGCTGAGTGTGCCCCCCCCCCCGAAGGATTAGCAACAAGACATTGTTGCTAATCACGTCTTCCTGTATCATGGCCGTGCAATAGCTGACCAAGCTCGCCCACACATGCACAGTAAGCCAGAGCCTGTGGGCTCCGTGCTACTGCGCATGCGGGTTTGCGCAGCTTCTGCACGACCATGAATTAGGAAGAGGAACTGCGCGGTCCCGTGCTCTGCAACGGGGGGCTTCAGACGAGCGAGGGAAGCCTCAATAGGATCCTGAGGCTTCCTTCTCTCCAGGTTAAGTATCTGATTTTAAACCCAAGCTTCGGCTCGGGTTTACTTTAAAGGGACACAACCTAAAAAAATCAGTTTTACTCACCTGGGGCTTCTACCAGCCCCCTGCGGCTGTCCGGTGCCCAAGCAGTCTCACTCCGATGCTCCGGCCCCCTGCCGGCAGCCACTTCCGTTTTCGGTGAAATGCCTGGGAACGGGAGTGATTATTCGCGCTCCTGGCCACAATAACAGTATAGAGGGCGCTATTGCGGGCAGGAACATGAAGAATCACTTGCGTTCCCAGGCCTGTCGGCGCCTGTCACCAAAAACGGAAGTGGCTGCTGGCGGGGCCAGGAGGATCCAAGAGAGACTGCGTGGGCACCGGACAGCCGCAGGGGGCTGGTAGAAGCCCCAGGTGAGTAAAACACATTTTTTTAGGTTGCCTTAAAGGAGTTATCCGGGAAATTTGAATAAAATAAACGCTACTTACCGGGGCTTCCTCCAGCCCTAAGCTCCCAGGACGTCCCTTGCCGCATCTCCGCCCGCAGCCGTTTGCCGGAGCTCCGACCCGGTCCCCGGCGATGACGTCAGAGCGACCTGGAGGTCGCTCTGTACTGCGCCTGCGCGAAAGGCACTGTCAATCACCGCCACGTGGGCCGGAGCGTACTGCGCAGGCGTAGTAGTTCTGCGCCTGTGCAGTCCGCTCCGGCCCACGTGGCGGTGATTGACAGCGCCGTTTGCGCAGGTGCAGTACAGGGCGACCTCCGGGTCGCTCTGACGTCATCGCCGGGGACCGGGTCGGAGCTCCGGCATACGGCTGCGGGCGGAGAAAAATCTGATCTGCATGCTTGTTCAGGATCTGTGGCTAAAAGTATTAGAGGAAGAAAATCAGTAGGACAGCCAGCCAATTTGCATTGTTTCAAAGGAAATAAATATGGCAGCAGCCATATCCCTCTCACATCAAGTGTCCTTTAGATCTATCACTGGGTTTGCGTGGAATTTCAAAAAACTGGCAGTAGAAGACATTCAACTTATTGCAAACATCGGGCTTGATTCACTAAACCGGATAACTGCTATCCTCGTTGTGCTATTGTTTTGCACGCCATACGGTATTCACGCGCAATTGTGAATTTTTGCGTGCAATTGCAAATTTTCACGTGAAAATTTGCAATTGCGCACAAAAAACGTAATGCACAGTATAACGCGCGCAAAATGCTAGAGCGACCGTGATAGCCATTATCACGGTTTAGTGAATCAAGCCCATAGTCTTTCACATGGAATCTGAAACCTGACTGGTTGCAATAGATGTTAGTATTTTCGTGGGGTTTCGTCCCCACTTTTCATAGACCATCTACACAGCATACAGTATCTGAATTTTCAGCATACATTCTGAAATATTAAATCATCTGCTGCAAGTGACATGTCTTTGGTTTTTCTTCCATTCTAGTCTTTTGAAAGCATTTTCTACTGACTAGGCCTTTATGGTACCATGTAGTTCTGAGCACCTACACAGCATCCTCCCCTTGTAATGACAGCCTAGTTTCCATAGGAACTGAGGGAGGGAGATTGCAGTTGCATGCTCCATGAGCTCATTCTCAGTCTGCCTCCCTAGACGGAGGAGGGAGGGGCCCTGCCTGCCATCCAGCCATCCTCAGCATCACACAAGCACAGCTGCTGATGGGTGGCTCATACAGTCAGCAGAAGAAGAGGCAAAATGGATTCAGGATTCAGACTGATCAGCTTTCATCTCTGCCAGACCTCAACATGGTAAGTCTCCCTCTCTTTCTTTTTCTGCTGGTAACAATAGCAGAGGCTGATTTGACACCATTATAATGGAAATCAGCATAGCAATCCTGTCATTAGCCGGGAGGCTGACTTATGAAGACAGCAGTGAATGAATATGTATTTTGTTTTCTATGTAAATCTTCCTTTATGAAGGTCATTATTGCCATTTGTTATGCAGGTGAACCTACACTTGTGTGTTTTCTTGCTTTCTCATAAGCAGGCTTTTACCACACAGGGCTGGGCCTCACCTTCGCTCTCCTCTGAAGGCTCTACATCCCCAGGGAATTTATGCTAATGTCTTCTCCAGTCATATGCAACAATTTTTATTTCCCTTTCATTGACAGGCCTAAGCGGTAACATTGCAATGCAGAGGGCAGACCTCTTCGCACTGTACTGCCACATGAAAGACTGCCTTTTTTTATTATTTTTTTTGTGTGGATTTGATTTATTTTCTTTACATTTTAGATACCGTAATTTTCTTACACTGACTATAAGTATTACCCATGAAAACTAGAGTTGCATCTGACTGACATACAAAGAGACTGTGCATGCTGAAACAATTACCCATATAGTACGAGCGACCCTGCAGCTACTGCAGCCATTTGACAGGCTTCCCTAGTCGGAGCAAGCCTCTGTATGAATTCCTGTTACACATATTTATGTGCTTGCAAATCACCAATGAGATGCCGATAATATAGCTTGCTCTTATGTACCATGGAATTCTGCATTTAGAATTGCCATTTCTGAAGTCCCAGCACAAGAATGTAACATTACAATTCAGACCGAAAATCCGCTTGTGGTTATATTGCTGTCTTTGTAGTAGCTCCGCACTTTTGAGAGTCACGTGCTTGCCGTTTACTGTAGCGTATTGATTTGTACTGTAAATACTGGCTTGGCAGTGTATGTGAAGGAGGGCAGTCATAATGCCTTTATACACTATTGCATTTCTGTCATGTTGATGGTTTGTGGTCATGATTGTCTGCCAAAGGCCTGCGCCTTGGTTTTTGGTCTTTTTCTCATACCTGATGTCCTTTGTGATTGTCACCCTTCAAGAAATAACACACAGTTTGGGGTTTTGTGTGGACCACCGTATGTCTCTATTTTTTTCTGTATCGTGTGTGTTTGTGTGTGTTTTTAAGTCTGCAAAATGTTTATCATACTAAATACATGTCAGGTCATTAATATTTGGTTTCTTTGACGCAAATAGTAGAAAAATGAGAAGCATATTTGGATGCCTTTAGTTGTGTGATTGTGTGATAAAACATGTATGTGTCCTGGGTATACAATAAATAAAGGGGTAAATGGCTATATAGGCTCATCAGTCAGATCTGCATGCAGGTGCAGTTTGAGAAGGGGGAAGAGAAAGTTTGTGGTCAACATTCTGAGTACTCAGTAAGAAAAAGGGTCATCATAAGTTATGGAAGGTGCTTGCAGATGCTGATACATTTCCATGCCAATATTAGAGGGAACATTTAAATTTGAGATCATCTTGACAGAGGGATTCTGCCCTTTGCATGGAGACTGACATATCTGAATGATGCCATTATAGGTGAACATCCATATACAGTAAAACATTGCTCTATTTAAGGGAGATTACCATGTGAGGAAGACAGCCCTGTCAGAGGAATGGACCATATAACATAATAATAATCCTAACATTTGTATAGCGCTTTTCTCCTGTCGGACTCAAAGCGCTCAAGAGCTGCAGCCACTGGGATGTGCTCAAGAGGCCACCCTGTAGGGAGTCTTGCCTTGAACTCCTTACTGAATAGGTACTTGACCTAGCCAGGATTCAAACCCTGGTATCCCATGTCAAAGGCAGAGCCCTTAACCAGTACACTATTCAGCCACCTCAACATGCTGGGGCTATTAGAAACTGAGCTGTTGGAGCGACACTGCCTACTCAACTAAATCATGCGAAAGTGGGCAACATCTCTGCTGCCCTGGAGTGAGCAATGTCAGAATTTTACATACAGTTCTACACAGGGAAAGCCTCTCTTAGCACCAGAAGTGACATCGTAGGTCACATGACAAAGCCAGAAAATCTTGAGGAATGCTGAGAAGAAGCTTCACTGTACAATTCTTGTAAGATTGGAGCGATGCCCAGGTGTTCATTATTCTGCTGCCGTAGGAAGGACTCGCATTTGGACATGTGCAGAGGAGGATGGGCAGACTGGAGGGCATGACTCGGGATGCTTTGGAACCCTACCAGCCCATCTGTGGAATTTAAATCTTTTTCTGACTTGAAGCATTTAATATCAGCATCTACCGTAATTCTTTGCATAATCTAAAGAGGCCTATATAAAATTCAGTGCTGCTGCCAGCTATGGAATGGATCCCATTGCAGTGACATGTGCACATGGACAGTGAACAGCTGCTAAGTCTTCCTAACTGGGTGAAAGATGAATTAAGACAATTTCACACATGGCCTTTATAGCCTAGCATGGTCCAGCAGCATGGTTCAGCTTTTCTCTTTGTCTTATTCAATTCTCATGAATATAAAACATCAGTAAATGAATCTGCATTTCCGTTTGGTTTTAAGTTACAACAATAACTACACAATGAAGTACACACTTTACAAAAACAATTTCTATAATGATAGTGAAGAGGAATACATTATACAGTATGTGTAATATATATATATATATATATATATATATATATATATATATATATATATATATATATATATCTTAAATATACCTAGTATCACAAGCATTACTACGATATCTTATAGTACCCTACACATGGCAAAGGTGTGATGGAACTTCCAAACCTGCATACACGTTACAAATAGCACCCTAATTGAATATATTAGTTAAATCACAACATGTAAAGTGCATGGTGGCAGAGATGTATACTTGCAATATGTGATTTATACAGCAAGTACCACATCTCTCCTGTCGGAGGATCTTGTGACCAGTGATGTCACTCTCTGCAGGGGAGCGAATACTTTAGTGTGTCCAGGAAATACGCTGAAATAATCGTTATAGCTTTCTGCCAGGCTCCACATCCAACACCTCCTGTTCAATTTTAGGGCATAAATGGCAGTGTGGAGATAAACAAAGCCCCAAATGATCCTGGTCCCCATAGCAGCCATTATAGTTGTTCCTTTGCACTACCTACTGTGATAATTTTAGTTTCATCCAAGGCATTTCTTGTCATTTTTTTCTTATTCCGGTTTCTCAGCCTGTTAAATTTGCAGTGTCAGAATAAGTATTTGCCATGTATTTGCAATGCCTCCTCACAGATGTGCCTGCTTATCACTTTTTTGAAGTTTTCATTGATTATGACCACCTCAGACCATGAGCATCTGAGGTATGTCGTCCCATGAACTTGTTCCCTCCCTAACACCTCAGCAATGTGTAATGGAACACGATGGGGTGGCAAATGGAATATTTCAGGCAGAATTAAAAAAAGGGTTAGCCATTCCTCTTATGACAAGATGCTTGCCCCGATACTGCTCTGCTTTAGGGTTGCAATTGTTCTTGGTGGAGAAAATGGTTAGTTTGTTCTTTGCAGCTCACATAAGCAGATCCACTTCTAAGGTAACTTTTATTTTCTGTTACAGGCCAAACAAAAGCATTTTTTCTTACCTAGTTGAACCCTCAGCACCACAAGGACACATAGGTAGGGTGAGAAAAGGGGAGGGAACACCCCCGATAAAAACAAAAAACACACAGACACAAGGAACCGATGGTGCAGTAAGTCACGACAATAAGAAAGTGTTGCAGAGTAAATGAAATGTACTCATAAAAGAAAGGTAGCAGACAACCAACCATTGTAGCGTAGTATGGATACAGAGGCACCAAAAGGATAAAAGTATCTAAAAAGTTTAAAACATGAGGAGGCATTGATGGACTTACCTTCTCCATGTAGACACAAAAATTGCCAATATGTGTCAAATAGAACAAGTTTATTTACATACTGCAGAGGACAATGCAACACATTTCACAGGTTTGATCTATTTGACAAACACATTGGCAATTTTTGTGTCTGCTTGGAGGTAAGTCCATCACTGCCTCCTCATGTTTTAAACATTTTAGATACTTTTATCCTTTTGCCGCCTTTTTATCCATACTACATACACATCTAAGGAAATAATATCACCACATACCGTTTATCAGCCTCCCTCTAAGGGCAGGAGTGCCAGTAACGAACAATCACTAGTAGCTTCAACAATATAAAGTATGGACCACCACTACTTCTGATATTCAAATAGTGCTGAGCTTTTAATAAATCGTAGCAAAAGGTGACATTTAAAATAATTTAAAACAATCTCAGACTGTGGAGCACTCCCATATCTGCATCACACCAGCCCACTCTCACACCCCGACATTCAGACCACCGGTACTGGCCCGCACCTATCAAATGGTCCTTAGTCTATGTACGTTTGTGCCAATGCTACCACAGGTAGTACAGTGCTTTACAGGATCAATTTGCACAGTTATGATTAAAGGATACCACAACCGAAAGGTTGTAATAAAATGAAAGGTGTGGTGGCTAGGGTGGTTTGTTACCTACCGTCAGCCGCCGGTCTTCTCCAATAGATGACGGTGTCCGGGAGACTTTCCTGACCTCTAACCCGGACATAATGCGCTGCACATGCGCAGTATGTTCTTTCTTCACCGCTTCTGCCGGCGCATAATTTTGGCAGAAGCAAGTTCACTCCCCTGGCTCCTCCTGCCGTGGAGCGCAACACGCTATGAAGGAGGAGCCAGGGGAGTGAACTTGCTTCTGACACCACACCTTTTATGTAGTTGCCCCCTACATCACCCCACTGTGGTGCACATGATCTTGTGCGCAGACCGGTGGTCTGAATGTCGGGGTGTGAGACCGGGCTGGTGTGATGCAGGTATGAGAGCGCTTAACAGTCTAAAATTGTTTTAAATGGTTTTAAGTGTCACCTTTTGCTACAATTTATTAAAGCTTAGCACTGTTTGAATATCAGAAGTAGTGGTGGTCCATACTTTATATTGTTGAAGCCTCTTTATTCATACTACTCTATATCAAGTCCACCCCTGGTGGAGGGGTGTTACCCCTTCTTTTCCTTATCTATAGAGATCTACTTCTTAATCCTGAGTGGGGTCAGGTTTAACCTCCCCATCTGCCTATACAGTGGTTGCCTTTAAAGGTAACCCTGCTTTGTGAGTATTGCTTATTACTCTACCATACCTCCTTTCAACTACCAGTACATACTACACTATATTTGGCTCTTTCTCCCTACTCTGTGTAACCAACCAATGTAGGCAGGTGGAGATACACAAACCCGACTCCACTCAGGTGACCAGCCAGGCTGGATGCGGTCGCTCTCTGTACAAAAAGTTCTAGATGGTTGCAAAGGTGGTGTTAGGCCACCTGACCAAATAGAAGGAGAGTTGGTAACACAAAAGGGGAGAAAGAGGTGCCCAGGCTATGATAAAACTATGTTAAAAGCAACTAAAATTAAAAAAGTTTGAGGCGATTTACCTCAATCATGACACGTTCAAATAATTTGTAACATACTTTTAATGTGTACTTGGCAAGCCAAGTGCACATTAAAAGTATGTTACAAATTATTTGTGGTACCACAAGAACACAGGGTGTGTGTTGTTTTTAAAAACATTGATTATATATACTTCAAAGAAAAATTGTTTTTTTATAAAGTTGGCAAAATTACATTCTGCAGCAGAATTCCACCATTACATTAGAGTAAATACCACCGACTTTCGCAGTTAATTGCAAAACCCTCATAAAAACTTCCACAGATTCCAATGACTTTCTCCACATGCAGTGGGCCGCCTCCACAGCATTGTACAGTAGCAAGCACATGTCCTTAATGGCCACGCTCCATCTCCTTTCATGCCATTCCACCATGGGGGAGCACTCTGCACAGCAACCATGGATATATCCTTCTACATCAGTAACTTTCAGGTGCACTCAACCCTTTTAGCTGGCAAAAGCAAAGCTCATCAACTGCTTTTGACATCAACAGGACCAGTGCCAAAACAATGGCATCAATGTGCCACTCATGCCACTGCCCTTGCTTCCATACCATGCAAGGATAGGCTCCTCAGCCAAAAGTAACCCCTTATAAATCCATTATTTCCCAGAGCCAATTAAAAAAAATTGCTACGCTCTTCGCAATCTGGTATTACAATCAGTATTTATACAATCTACATTCTGCTATCTGATAAGAGTAATCTCAGGGAATGTGTGGTGCTCGCTCAGCTAGCAGACTATGCACACGTTATGGCCAAACACAGCAACGTACTTGTTACAGTGATAGCCGTTTGGGGAGGTCTGGCTAAGCCCATGTTCAGGGTGGGTGCATTGTGGTCTGTACAGTTCCCCATTTAAAGTAAAAGTATACATGAGGATGACTCACCAATGGATTATTTGCACGCTATGATAGTGGCAGGAATCTCTGGTATCCCGTTGATCCCTGCACTGGCTGTAAACTCCCAGTTCATGGAGTATACGTAAGTTGCAACTAGTGTTCACTAGAGCATTTGCAAGGGATTATGGGCTGCCACCCCAAGTCGGTTGTGCACTGCTTTGCTGCCTGGTGGGGTGATGGAGAGAGATGATGATACCAGAAAAAGAGTGCAGGCAGGAAACACACTGGTAACTGTAAACAGGGTCAGACTAGCCAAGGTCAATAGCAGGCAGTGTTGAAATGATAGTCAAGACAAGCCAATATCATGACAGGCAGATAACAAGCAAAGTAAGGTATAAGTTGGGTCTCAACAAGAAGTCCCCAAAAAAAAAGTATAACAGAGCAGGCAGGAACAAGGTAACTGGGCAAGGGATGCAGGTAGCATAGAGCCAGAATCCACAGGACAAAACCTTGACGAACTGGCAGGGTTCTGCTGACCAGGAAGTGCTTCAATGTGTTCCGAGTTCATCAGATGCACAGCATCTGTGGGAACTCATTAAAGTGAACCTCCGGACTAAAAATCTACTCAGCAGAACTGAAAAGGCTTGGTGTTTCTTTAACAGTTTCACAGCATCAGAACTTTGTTTTTCTTACCAAAGCATCATTTTTAGCTGCATTTTTAACTAAGCTCCACCCATCAAAGAAAAAAAGCCCGGGCTTTTTTCCCCTGATGCTGTGCAGAGCATGATGGGATTTCCTATGTTGTTGTTCATGTTGCCTAGCAACTGGGAGGGGTGATCAGCACACAGGACAGTTGGAACTGTGTCTCATGCTTCCTGTCACCTCTTTTCAACCAAAAAGATGGCTGCCCTCATGAAATCAAACATTTGCCTGTTCTTGTAAAACAGGGTGGGTAAGAGATTATATTACCTATTTATTTTAATTGACATAACTAATGTAACTTAATGACAGTATGTTTGTTTAGGCTGGAGTTCCTCTTTAATGTCAATGTCAATTCAGCGACATCAAGCCCAGAAACAATGCTGCTAAAAAGCATCAGGTGTTTCCGCACAGCCTAGGTCTGAACACCAGAACGTGCTGAGGCAGAAATCCAGAGTCCTAAGTACAACTGCAGAAAGCAACCTACAATGCTTCTGCAGTGATACCAATTCTGCTACTTTAAAAACTCGCTCTTTAGTTACATTTTGTAACATACCAACATTTGAAATCTAATCTGGTTTATTTTCATCTATCACCACCACACATTCAATTAGATTTCATCAGAAATCTAGTTGAATATTGGTCAGAACACTGCCACTGCTAGCTTTAGGCCCCGTTCACACTTGCGGTTTTGCAAAAACCGCACCGGATGTCCGGACCGCACCGGAGCCGGATCGGACCTGAACCGTACGGTTCCTGTCCGGATCCGGTCCGGATCCGGTCCGGTTGCATACGGTTTCCGTGCGGTATGAACACGGTTCCGGTCCGGATCCGGATTCTTAAAGAGATAACAACCTGTATAAATACCTGGGGTTCTGGGAGGTCAGCAGAAGCTCTGGGGTCATTGTTGGAGACAGCTGGACGTGTGGAGACCATCCTTGGATACAGAGACAGCAGTTGGGACCATGGATCCAGTCATTTTTTACGCTTATTACCTGGGAATTCTCTCCTTCCTGTTGTTTACCTACTACTATGTGGGGAGAAGGCGTGCTCCTCGCAGGAGATGGTGGGTGCACCCTCTACTAGCCAGGAGGCAGAGGAAGGGAGAGTTCCAGGCCCTCTACCGGGACCTCAGACGACACCCACAGAAGTTCTACACCTACACTCGGATGTCTATTCCCCTGTAAGTATATAGGCCTAAATACACCAACCCCCACCATTCCTAAACACCGCACCCTCACCCCCACAACACCTCATCCCTGTATACCTAGCTAAACACACCACCCTGACCCCCACACCCCTGTATACCTAGCTATACACTACACCCCCACCCTTCACAACACTCCCAAACCTCTGTAAACACACCTCCCCCATCCTCCACCCAACACCTTGTCCCACAACATACTTTACAGCTTCTTCCTTTACATCTCCTGACAGGTTTGATACCCTTTTGGAGATGGTGAAGGATGACCTTAGGAAGAAGGATACCACGTTCAGGAGAGCAGTCACACCACAAGAACAACTACTCATCACACTGAGGTATGTAAAAACAAATTTTTTTATTGCAAAAACAACCACTTTCCAACATGGAAACATTCTTCCAACATGGAAGACCAAAAAATAACATATCTATGGTATAGCCCGGTCAGTTTTAAGGAACACCAACCACCAACTTTGTGCTGGAAGAGTTGTAGGGCATAGCTGCCCAAGTGTCTTTCGGGGACACCAGGCCCTAATAAATTGAAGTGCTTCAAAAACCTAACCACTGGCACAGGACCCTCTGAGCCATGGATGAAGGACACAGGTCAGTGAAAAGGCTAGGCCTCTCACCGACCAGTCAAGGTGTCCTTCATCCATGGCTCCAAGGGTCTTGTGCAAGTGGTTAGGAACAAGAACAAAGTGAGGAGCAAGAGGAACCGATGGCAGAGGAGCATGACTACAGGTGCAGTGCAACAGGCACAAGGTTGTGACCCAGGTAGTGTCTTTCGGGGACACCAGGCCCTAAAATTGAAGTGCTTCTAAAACCTAACCACTGGCACAGGACCCTCTGAGCCATGGATGAAGGACACAGGTCAGTGAAAAGGCTAGGCCTCTCACCGACCAGTGTAGGTGTCCTTCATCCATGGTTTCAAGGGTCTTGTGCAAGTGGTTAGGAACAAGAACAAAGTGAGGAGCAAGAGGAACCGATGGCAGAGGAGCATGACTACAGGTGCAGTGCAACAGGCACAAGGTTGTGACCCAGGTAGTGTCTTTCGGGGACACCAGGCCCTAAAATTGAAGTGCTTCTAAAACCTAACCACTGGCACAGGACCCTCTGAGCCATGGATGAAGGACACAGGTCAGTGAAAAGGCTAGGCCTCTCACCGACCAGTGTAGGTGTCCTTCACCCATGGTTTCAAGGGTCTTGTGCAAGTGGTTAGGAACAAGAACAAAGTGAGGAGCAAGAGGAACCGATGGCAGAGGTGCATGACTACAGGTGCAGTGCAACAGGCACAAGGTTGTGACCCAGGTAGTGTCTTTCGGGGACACCAGGCCCTAAAATTGAAGTGCTTCAAAAACCTAACCACTGGCACATGACCCTCTGAGCCATGGATGAAGGACACAGGTCAGTGAAAAGGCTAGGCCTCTCACCGACCAGTGTAGGTGTCCTTCATCCATGGTTTCAAGGGTCTTGTGCAAGTGGTTAGGAACAAGAACAAAGTGAGGAGCAAGAGGAACCGATGGCAGAGGTGCATGACTACAGGTGCAGTGCAACAGGCACAAGGTTGTGACCCAGGTAGTGTCTTTCGGGGACACCAGGCCCTAAAATTGAAGTGCTTCAAAAACCTAACCACTGGCACATGACCCTCTGAGCCATGGATGAAGGACACAGGTCAGTGAAAAGGCTAGGCCTCTCACCGACCAGTGTAGGTGTCCTTCACCCATGGTTTCAAGGGTCTTGTGCAAGTGGTTAGGAACAAGAACAAAGTGAGGAGCAAGAGGAACCGATGGCAGAGGTGCATGACTACAGGTGCAGTGCAACAGGCACAAGGTTGTGACCCAGGTAGTGTCTTTCGGGGACACCAGGCCCTAAAATTGAAGTGCTTCAAAAACCTAACCACTGGCACATGACCCTCTGAGCCATGGATGAAGGACACAGGTCAGTGAAAAGGCTAGGCCTCTCACCGACCAGTGTAGGTGTCCTTCACCCATGGTTTCAAGGGTCTTGTGCAAGTGGTTAGGAACAAGAACAAAGTGAGGAGCAAGAGGAACCGATGGCAGAGGTGCATGACTACAGGTGCAGTGCAACAGGCACAAGGTTGTGACCCAGGTAGTGTCTTTCGGGGACACCAGGCCCTAAAATTGAAGTGCTTCAAAAACCTAACCACTGGCACATGACCCTCTGAGCCATGGATGAAGGACACAGGTCAGTGAAAAGGCTAGGCCTCTCACCGACCAGTGTAGGTGTCCTTCACCCATGGCTCCAAGGGTCTTGTGCAAGTGATTAGGATCAACAAAGTAAGGAACAAGAGGAATCAAAGGCACAGGAGCAGGACTACAGGTGCAGTGCAACAGGCACAAGGTTGTGACCCAGGTAGTGTCTTTCGGGGACACCAGGCCCTAAAATTGAAGTGCTTCAAAAACCTAACCACTGGCACATGACCCTCTGAGCCATGGATGAAGGACACAGGTCAGTGAAAAGGCTAGGCCTCTCACCGACCAGTGTAGGTGTCCTTCACCCATGGCTCCAAGGGTCTTGTGCAAGTGATTAGGATCAACAAAGTAAGGAACAAGAGGAATCAAAGGCACAGGAGCAGGACTACAGGTGCAGTGCAACAGGCACAAGGTTGTGACCCAGGTAGTGTCTTTCGGGGACACCAGGCCCTAAAGTTCAAGTCCAGCAAAACCAAAAGTTAAAAAGCCCTGTGATGGTATCCTTCCTCCGAGGATCGGAGGTATTCAGAGGAGCATGTCCAGGAACAATTTGACTTTTTTTTTCAAATTGTATCGGCACCACTACTAGAAAAGGTGGGAGTTGCTGCCTGGAAATCTGGACTCTCTTGGGTGCTGGTCGTGGATGAGCTGGACCCTGACAGCGGTGGCCCATATTGACTGCCTCTAGCCGGTGTACATCTGTGATGATTGCCAGGTGGGCACCGCTGTTGGTTGTGGGGGTCTAAAAATTGGTGGTTGCAATAATGGCGTGTCCATGTGCTGTTTAATCACCTCCAGCAAATTGGAATGGCACGCCATCAGGTTTTGGGAAGGCACCTTTTCCAGATATGGTATTAGAGACATCACAGTGTGAAAACACGGGTGTGCCTGCAATTTCAGTAGTTCCTTGCTTTGTTGATGCATTTGCTGCATCATGTTCTGCAGCTGGCCCACCGACTGATGATGCTGCGCACGCAGTTGGTCGATTTCTCCTCTGTGCACCTCATGCATCATTTTAAGCTCGTCCCTGTAGTGCCCATGTACAGCGTCGAGCTCACATTGCAGTGAAGTGATGTGGGACTTGTACTGCTCCATGATATGGCCCCTGTCCTCATCTTGCAACTGCCGGGTTATGAGAGTTTGGTGGCTCTGAAGAATCCCGAGAAGTCCGGAGACAGCCCCGGACATCTCGGACTCTGTCTCTCTCCTTGTTGGGGGGAGGGTACCTCGACGCCTCACTGGTGTGGTGGTCCTCACTGGTGGTGTGGCAGCATCTTCCCGTCCTCTGGCCTGTGTCGGGGTTGCCCTGCGCGCTGGTTGTGCTGCAGTCTCTCGGTGCTCCTCACTTTGTTCTTGTTCCCCTGGAGCTTCCATAGCGGTCGATTGTGGAGGTTCAGCTTCTTCCACACTCGGTCCTGCAACCTCAACATCCAAGCTCTCTTCTGCCAAGTCATCATCAAAGGAGACAGTTGGGATTAAGGACTCCCTCCTCCTACTCCTCTCCTCGGGGCAATAGGTTACATCGGCGACGTCATCATCCACCAAGCTCTCCTCACTGCTGAACCGTGCCTCCTGGGTCGGTTCCTCTTGCTCCAAATTGTCTTCAGTCCTGTAGATAAAAACAATATTTATTGGTGTGCCAAACAGCATGTGGCGTCAATTCACAGAGCTAGCAAACACTAGCAATCACTTTATCAACCGTTTCTACCCAACATTTGATAAAGCTTGTGAGAAAAGTTCGCTAGCCATGGGAATTGAGGCCATAGCAATACATGGCCGAAGTCATGGTAAATGAGCTCTCAGTTCCTGCCCACAGTAGTGGTACTTACAGTCTAGGTTCCAGGCTTGCATTGATGAAAGACAATTGCTTGGCAAATTGGTAGTCTTTTTTTCGCCTTCCCCCGCCACTGCCACTTCGTTCGTCAAGTTTTTTCTTCCGTAGCCATTTCACGTATGCATCCCGTATATTGCGCCACCTTGTCTTGAACCTTTCTCCTGTAACGACATGAAAAATTGATTTTGATTATTTCTCTTGTAGGTACATCGCAACTGGACAAACATATACATCGCTACATGTCACATTTCGTATTGGGAAGAGCACGGTGGCAGGCATCGTCGTGAGGACTTCGAGGATCCTTTGGACGCGACTGAGGGCCAGATACATGCCTGTGCCGGACACCACGAAATGGGAGGAGATCGCCCAGGGCTTCTGGACCGAGTGCAAGTTTCCTAATTGTGTTGGCGCACTGGATGGGAAACACATCCGGATTCAGAAACCCGTGGGGAGTGGCAGCCATTATTTCAACTATAAAAAATACTTCAGCATTGTTCTAATGGCAGTGGCAGATGCGGACTACAAGTTTGTGTACGTGGATGTGGGGTCGTACGGTAGTTCCAATGACTCTGGAATTTTCCAGCGTACGACCCTTTGCCGGCTGATGGAGGAAGGCAGACTGCGTCTCCCCCGTGACAGACCCTGGCCTGGGACAAGGGCACCGGCCTACCCCTATGTGTTTGTGGGGGACGAGGCCTTCGCCCTGTCCGACCATGTAATGCGTCCGTACCCAGACAGGGGACTTGATGCCAGCCAGCTACACTTCAATGCTCGGTTGAGCCGTGCAAGGAGAATGGTGGAGTGCACATTTGGGATCCTGGTGTCAAAGTGGAGGGTGTTCCACACGCCCATGCTGCTGAAACCGGGCAACGCAGTTGTCGTGGTGAAGGCAGCATGCATCCTCCACAACTTTGTGCGGCAGGAGGAAAGAGAGACTCCGGAACCCCCGAATGTGCTTCCACTAATGCCCCTGCGGAGGTATGCAACCAGGCCAAGGGTAGTGTCACTGCGGAACAGGGACCAACTGAGACTTTATTTTACCACACCACCAGGACGAGGGTGAATGTTTGGTTTTTAATATGTTTTGTTGAAATGTGTTTATTTTGGAGTTTCAAGTTTTTGAGTGATTTTAAATGTATTAATTTTTTACAATAAATTGATGTATAATAATTGGTCATTGTGTATGTTTTATGTGCACAGGTGGGGTACATAGAAGGTGGGTGGGATACATCACAGGTGGGTGGAATACATCACAGGTGGGGTACAGGTGGGTGGGATACATCACAGGTGGGGTACAGGTGGGTGGGATACATCACAGGTGGGGTACTGGTGGGTGGGATACATCACAGGTGGGGTACAGGTGGGTGGGATACATCACAGGTGGGGTACAGGTGGGTGGGATACATCACAGGTGGGGTACTGGTGGGTGGGATACATCACAGGTGGGGTACTGGTGGGTGGGATACATCACAGGTGGGGTACAGGTGGGTGGGATACATCACAGGTGGGGTACTGGTGGGTGGGATACATCACAGGTGGGGTACTGGTGGGTGGGATACATCACAGGTGGGGTACAGGTGGGTGGGATACATCACAGGTGGGGTACTGGTGGGTGGGATACATCACAGGTGGGGTACTGGTGGGTGGGATACATCACAGGTGGGGTACTGGTGGGTGGGATACATCACAGGTGGGGTACTGGTGGGTGGGATACATCACAGGTGGGGTACTGGTGGGTGGGATACAGCACAGGTGGGGTACAGGTGGGTGGGATACATCACAGGTGGGGTACAGGTGGGTGGGATACATCACAGGTGGGGTACTGGTGGGTGGGATACATCACAGG
The DNA here is from genome assembly GCF_040937935.1 of Hyperolius riggenbachi. NCBI lineage: Eukaryota > Metazoa > Chordata > Amphibia > Anura > Hyperoliidae > Hyperolius > Hyperolius riggenbachi. The sequence continues at coordinate 374,626,469 of NC_090648.1, forward strand.
TGGGGTACAGGTGGGTGGGATACATCACAGGTGGGGTACTGGTGGGTGGGATACAGCACAGGTGGGGTACAGGTGGGTGGGATACATCACAGGTGGGGTACAGGTGGGTGGGATACATCACAGGTGGGGTACAGGTGGGTGGGATACATCACAGGTGGGGTACTGGTGGGTGGGATACATCACAGGTGGGGTACAGGTGGGTGGGATACATCACAGGTGGGGTACAGGTGGGTGGGATACATCACAGGTGGGGTACTGGTGGGTGGGATACATCACAGGTGGGGTACTGGTGGGTGGGATACAGCACAGGTGGGGTACAGGTGGGTGGGATACATCACAGGTGGGGTACAGGTGGGTGGGATACATCACAGGTGGGGTACAGGTGGGTGGGATACATCACAGGTGGGGTACTGGTGGGTGGGATACATCACAGGTGGGGTACAGGTGGGTGGGATACATCACAGGTGGGGTACAGGTGGGTGGGATACAGCACAGGTGGGGTACAGGTGGGTGGGATACATCACAGGTGGGATACATCACAGGTGGGGTACAGGTGGGTGGGATACATCACAGGTGGGGTACTGGTGGGTGGGATACAGCACAGGTGGGGTACAGGTGGGTGGGATACATCACAGGTGGGGTACAGGTGGGTGGGATACATCACAGGTGGGGTACTGGTGGGTGGGATAAATCACAGGTGGGTGGGATACAGCACAGGTGGGGTACAGGTGGGTGGGATACATCACAGGTGGGGTACAGGTGGGTGGGGAACAGGTGGGTGGGCCACGGGTGGGTGGGGAACACGTGGGTGACACAAATCCATAGCAAAAGTGGAATACATCACAAGCTTAAACCACAAGCCCCCCCCAAAAACTTCTAGTCAACATACCCTCTGTGCCTTGCTGTCTCTTGCTCAAGTTCTCAAAGTCCTCCACATACAGCTTGGCAATTTTTTTCCACAGGCCTCTGCATTTTTTGATGTTGCTGTGGTCCGCATCCCCCTTGTCCCACAGGGCTGGTACCTGCTGCACCTGTAGGATGAGGTCTTCTGATGTGTAGGGCCTCACCCCCTCGCTATCAGACAGATCCTGCTCCATATTGCTGCCAAAGAGCTCCAGCATGAAGTCACTGCTGCTCCACTCTGTGAACGCTGGTGCCATGTGGTCCCCATCCAAAATGGCCACCATACCATAGAGTCAGCATAGGAAGTGTAGTACAACATCCGGTTTTTATAGCCAGTGTGTTGTGCGCTCTCCGGTTCTCATTGGTTTCCATTGGCCGGATGCAACATTCCGGCTCCGGTCCGGATACGTCAGCCGGACCAGCCGGACCAAAAAATAGCGCATGTTGGAACGGACGCCGGAGTCCGGATCCGGTCCGGCTCCGGTCCGGACGAAACGGACGCATGTGAACGGTCGCATAGACTTTCATTGCTATGCCGTGCGTCCGTTTCGTCCGGTCCGCATGCGGTCCGGCTCCGGCACGGCTCCGGCACGGCGATTCCGGATAGCAGCCGCTAATGTGAACCGGGCCTTACATTACACAATGCAAAACAAAGCTATTTGAGTTGTGTTCTCTGTGAGGTACAAGAGCAAGTAGTTTCCCGCAGCATGGGGCACAAGTTATGTGCTTGTTTTGTCACTAGTCGTTTTGTGATCTGATATTGCGGATTACTACTTGACATAATGAGGCAGTTATACACATACTAGATTCTTCACCCAACACCTTGCAGAATGTACTCATGTACTGCCTTCGCTCTGGTCTCTCAAATACTGCCACCATGTATAGCCACCCACATACGCACACTCACTCCAAGTACAGCCCTCCTTTCCTCACCCAACAAGCACTGGCCCTTCTAATATTGCCTTCCCTAGTTCCCTAATTCATACAATGACACCCTCTCATTGCTGGTACAGTGTTAATGATTACCGCTACGTATGCTTCACTTAGTGTTGCCCACTGCCCCACTGAGGTCTGCATCAAAAGCATCTCTCCTATGATTTTGGGGCCTTTACTAGGTCTCATGATTTTGTCAACAGTCATGTGAGACAGAGCACAGCTCCTGAACTTACAGGAAGAGAAATTCATCGTATGCAGTCCGAGTGGAACAGTGGACAACTAGGCACACATAATAATTGTTGCATTAGGGTTCCATTTCCCAACAGGGCCAGGAACCTATAGGCATACAATTCCAGTGCTTTCAAGCAAACCTAAACTGAAAAATAAAAGTCAAAATTAACATACACACATCATACTTACCTCCCCTGTAGTCTGCTCATCAGTCTCTTTCTCCTCTCCAGCGTCCTGTTTGTCCACTGTGTTCAATGGAATTCTCCGTCCTCCACATTACGATGACCCCATAACAGGTTCCAGATCAGCACTCCGTTAACCAGTAATATTGCTTGAGTCATAGGGAAACAGCTGTCCTTTTAGTAGCTGACAGCAAAACTGACACAGTGAAAAAGGGCCCTAAGGCTTTTCAGCTTCCTGTGAGACAAGTGTGACAAAATCTTGTCAGATCTGAAAGGAATCATTGTTAGAAGAAAATAGTGAGCTTCTTGGAGGAACTGAGAGTGAGGTAATATACATTTGCAGGTACATCCTGGGTTTATTTTAAAATATTCTACTCGGTTGGGTTCACTTTAAGCTCTGCCCCTTAAAACAAGCCACGCCCTAAATTATGCCTTTTGCATGTGATCACACCCACCCCACACCATGGACTCAGTTACAGTTAAACAAGCAGTAAACCAGAAACAGCTGGGTAGCCAGCCAGCTTCCTCTTCCGTATAATCCTATCTAGGCACATGCCTAATGGGCCTAGTGGTAAATGCAGCCCTGTTTGTCAATAAATATTTCATTGATGTTTTACATGTTATATTATTAGTAACAACTGAATCAGTAAAACAAAAAACAATGCACAACGTTCATATAGCCAAGTGTAATTAGAATTGATTTTCACCGACATAACCAGCAGACACTAGAAACCGGGCACTACATGTTATGTACTGCTTATAACATTTACAGTTAACCATAGAAACCAATCAGATGTCATAAGTTAGGTGTTATTGGTTACAGGGGTTTTGTGAACATGTTATGCTTTTATATTGTAAGTCTGTTCCTGGGCATTGTTCTCTACATTGGATGAATGACCTTAATATAGAATTTCTCAGCTGACGTAAGCAACCACGTATCTCTACCACAAATGCTCTAGCTCAACATAAAAAGTCAGCTCTCCTGGGAGGTTTTGCATGCTGAGGCTCTTATGAGCATAGAAGGTCAGGTCGAGTAAAAGTAATGTAATTTACATATTTGTCTTTGGCAGAGCCAGAGAAAGTACCTCTATAGGAGAGACTATAAATAGTAATCAGGAAAGTGGGGAGCCAATGGACATACTTGTGTAGCATTACAATCTAGGCTGCCCAGTCTGGAATATGCTAAAATAAAGCAGAATTCCTATACTACCCAGAATTCCACTGCCACCCACTTGCTTCCACCTTTATACTGCCTAGGAATTGAAGGAAGGGCCACTATAAATTTCCACTTTCAGATAAATTGTACTATACTTATTAAATAAGCTTTACTGATCTTTCTCCTACAGAGATGTGACAAACCACGGCTGATTATTTGTTTACAAGCTATTTCTCCTAGCAATATGCTGTACACTAACACTGCTGCACCTGCACTCTGCTGCTCTCCTATACTGAATTATACAGTACAGAACACAGCTCTGAACCCAGAAGTGTGGGGCCGCACTGCCTTAGTGCTCTGTAAATCCTGTATCTTCTAGTGTATCATCCTACCATCCTGTAAATTTTAGTCTACCAGGGATTTCTGAGAGATCTTAAAGAGAATCTGTACTCTAAAATTCTTACAATAAAAAGCATACCATTCTCTTCATTATGTTCTCCTGGGCCCCTCTGTGCTGTTTCTGCCACTCCCTGCTGTAATCCTGGCTTGTAATTAACAGTTTTAGGCAGTGTTTACAAACAAGTCTGGCTTCTAACCAGATAGGCTGTGAACAGCTTACTGTGTGACTCATGCAGAGCTTGGAGAGGGTGTGTAAAGCTTCTGCCAATGACAAGCAGTGCTGCACATTCCAGCCTCAGCCCGACAGAGCCGTCAGAGGAAAGAAGATAAGATTTATTACAGAGAAAGTGCAACTAGAAAATGCTGCAGTAAGACAGACCACATTAGAACAGGCATAGGAACTTATAGGATAGAAGAAATAAGGCTCAAAATTTTGTTAGAGTCTCTTTAAGGCGGCCATACACCATAAAATTGTTTAACTTTCTTTTCCATTCAAGTGGTACAATACATTTTTTAATGATTGTAATGTTTCAAAAATCTGACCAATGTTTCACCCACATGTACATTTTTTCCCAATTATGAAAAAAAAAATTGCTTGGGTCTGTACCGTAAATCAAGAAATTGACAATCTATCCTACACCATTCATTTTACACTAAAACTGACAAAGAAATCCATCACTCCTGAAAATAATGTGGCTGGAAGGTGTAATGGTTAAGGGCTCTGCCTCTGACGCAGGAGACCTGGGTTTGAATCTCGGCTCTGCCTGTTCAGTAAGCCAGCACCTATTCAGTAGGAGACCTTAGGCAAGTCTCCCTAACACTGCTACTGCCTATAGAGCGCGTCTTAGTGGCTGCAGCTCTGGCGCTTTGAGTCCGCCAGGAGAAAAGCGCGATATAAATGTTATTTGTCTTGTCTTGTCTTGTCTAATGTGATCAGATTTCTTGAACAAAAAAAAAAAGCTTTCTATTTGCTGTAAACCTGAACATTTTTATTGAATTGCCATAAAATTTGATAATTTTATTGTATCATTTGTGGCCATCTTAAGACTCTTTTCTTTCAGGTATGTGCATACAGTATATGGAGAGATGTGTGGTATACTATGTACAGCAACATTGTCTTTATTTCTGGGATTGTGTGTCTTGGTTGCTTGGTTGCCTTTTTCATGACTTGTGTACTGTTCAGTTTCAGTTTTATTCCTTACTTGATTCCTCTGATAAAGACCCATTATGAGATTAAGCTTGTGGGGTTATTTTCTTTGCAGGTCTCATTTTACTTTGCATTAAGCCAGTCAGCCACATCAAGGCATTCTCAGTTTGACTAGTACTTACTCTTGCCCCATTCAGATTAGTGCAAGGCAGCAGACGTCTTCTGCATCGTGCTGTATTGGAAGCTGCATAAAGGTTCTTAACCTCTTGTCAAGTACTTGACTTCCTATTTGTGACACTATAATTGGAAGCATTATATTTGAGGGGCCCCATACGGTGGGCAGTATTTCTGGAACAGTATAATAGAGAGGCACTATAAAGGGGTGTGTCTGTAATAGAGGAAAGGGGGCTATATAACTGGGGGCACTACAATGGATAGGGGCTAAAATGGGAGGCACTACAATGGGGAGCACGACGAGAGAGGAGAACTATTTTGTGATGAGGATATATGATCTGCACATATTATAGGGGAGCAGATGGTTCAGCTATTATGGGTGTGCTGTACTGGCTGTGCTTACTTTAGTGGGAAAATGATGGCTGTACTTCTTATATCAATTATTATTGATGTTTTATTATGGGTCTTAAAAAGTTACTATGGGGAAAAATATATATATGTTCTTTAATACACGAAACATATAGCATTCATAGAGTCATGATTTTACCACACTCAGGGGTTGATTCACTATCACTATAGCTCCCCTTACTGCAGCTAAGCATGCCTCAGAGTTAATGTGCCTTATCAGAGTAGCATAGCGAGCTCTACGAACTTATGCCTGCTAATTGGCAATGACGAGAGCTCCACTCATCCTGCCCTGAGCCCCTGCGGGTCCAATCGATTTAAAGGACATTATCCCTGCACTTTGATTGGCCCAATAGGCTGACTGTCACTTGGCAGGAAACTTGACAGGCAGCCTATTGGGCCAATCAAAGTGCGGGGATAATGCCCTTTAAAGTGATTGGACTCGCATGGGGCTCAGGGCAAGACAAGTGGAGCTCTTGTCATTGCCAATTAGCAGGCATAAGTTCGTAGCGCTTGCTATGCTACTCTGATAAAGCATGCTAACTCTGATGATGATGATGCAGTAAGGGGTGCGATAGTGATAGTGAATCAACCCATTAGTGAGCTACCATGTATTGAGGGCTGGGGAGTTTAGGGGTCAGCAATTTTTGGGTACCTGGAGTCGGTGGCTTCATAAACTGAGGAGTTGGAGTTGTAGTTGGAGGATTTTTATACCAACTCCACAGCCCTGCCAGGGATGTGGAGTCAAGGAGTCAGAACAATTTTGAGTATCTGAAGTCTGAGTCTGTGGTTTCATAAACTGGGGAAGCGGAGTTTGATGATTTTTGCACCAACTCCACAGTTCTACATGTAATATTAATGATTTTTCAGTTTACACATCTACAAGTCTTCATTGTTTCCTTAGAAGTAAGTGTGATACTGTGGCATGAGGGACAGTGATTCTTGCTTTTTGCCCAGTCATATGATGGATATTGTGGAGGTATACGAAGGTGTAGCACGGTAAGACAGTGGCTGCAACATTTAACTACGTACTTCCAAGTTATGCCCATTGTTTGGGCCTAGTGATGGGATCACAAGGATAACTACTCGAATTTGTGATTCTAATGAGGCTTAATTGCCTCAGCTGAGCGCATGGAAGACAGAGGGTTAATTACCCATAAGTCTGTTGGCTTCTATGCGTCCCAAACGTCTTGCAAGCATCCTATGGGATGTGTTCCAAGACTCACTACCGCGCACTTCCTCCTTCTGGCTTGAAGGAGGAAGTGCGAGGTATTGAGTCTTGGAATGTGCAAGACATTTGGGACGCATAGAAGCCGGCAGACTTATGGGTAAGTAACCCTGTCTCCAATGCGCTCAGCTACGGCAATTAAGTCTCATTAGAATCACAAATTTGAGTAATTATCTACTCATGATCCCATCACTATTTGGTACTGCCAATAATCTGTTGTGAGCAGTTTTCTCCTGTTTTCACCACAGATCATACATTTTACTATTGGGTACTATGGGTCTTCTGGGATAGTAGCAAAGCCCATGCAGTTATTTTTCATTGCGAACAAATATTTTTCACTACATTTGCAGCCACATGCAGAAGGTGTCCACCTTGCACACTCAACTGAGGGAACATTCATTAAAGTGGCCAGTGATCTCCTTCGAGACAAATTTCAGGGCACTTTCTCCCTGCTTCTACTCCTGGATGTCTTATCTGCTTTGCAGCCCTGCACTGCAATCTGCGTCTCCAGTGCAGGGCTCAGGCCACCATTTTCCTGTAGCCTGTGGGCAAGAACAGATGGGGAGGGGGCCCGTCCTCCACTATTAGTATGTCCTCTGCTATCGGTATGTCCTTTACCTACCTTATCTTGTGCTCACTCACCTCTGGGATTGTAAGCCTGATAATACAGTGTTTTCAGTCTCCTCTGTGATGATCTTGTTATAGTTTGTTTTGTGCTCAATCTATATCCCCCTAAGCAAGAGCTGCATGATACATTGGTGGCTGGTCAATAAAGGGCAATAACTGATTCATACGGTTTTTAACAGTCTTTATGGAAGAACTGAAATATCTTTGGACATTTGGCCAGTGCAGTCCCCCTCTCTGAAAACTGGAGAGGGTGTGTATTTAAAGCTGGAAGTTTTATGACTGCATGGATGGTTGGTTGTTTAGTCAGTTGGCGTGTGTGTACTGTATGTACTTGTCAGGGTAACAACTTGTTGTGTGGCTGGTCATGTTGTGCGGTTGGTTGTACATTAAGTTGGATGTGTGCATGAGCATTTATAAATGATAACCTTCAGTAGTTTGTTCTACTATGTACGTTAAGCAGAAATACATTCATCAGTATTGAATAAGCTATGTGTAGGAGGTGTATTAATCTTTCACAAATACACTCTGGCTTTTGAACAAAAAACAAAAAAAGACCCTTGTTTTCATAACGTGAGAAAGGAACATGGTAATGATGTTTTCATAACGTGAAAAGGGAACATGGTGATTAACTCCTTTGTGTTTGTAAAAGCCATACAAGGTATAAGCAGTCTCAGTGCAATGAGCTGGGTATACAACCCACCCAATGTACTGAATGAGCTCTGTTCTCTTTGCCGCTCAGAAAGGATCATGTGACCCAAACAGCAAAAGTGTTTTATTATACTTCATAAGAAAATTATAAATTTTATACTGTACATAAAACTATTGATCTAGGCAGTGGCATAGCTATGAAGTATTGTGTGCCAGTGCAACTTTTACTCTAATATTGCATGATACAAAGCATCAAAGTCTCTTTTTAACTTACAGGCATAGTACAAGAAAGGTGTTACCACTATACAAAGCAACTATAGAGGTGCTTGTCATTATAGCATCATTGAAAGCTAGTGCAGCAGCTGAAGGTTGGGCTCTGGGTAGGTCTGCTGGTTCAGTGGCTCTGGTGCAGTCACAACCTCTGCATCTCCTATTGCTAAACCATTAAATACAGGAACATTTGGTTAGTTGTGAATGTGTTTTCATTATTCTCTGGCATTCTCCTTTAAAGGGCCACTATTAGTGTGGCATATCCAGACCAATCAGTGATGATTTTTAGCAGGTTATTGTACTTTGCACACTGCTCTTTACCAGTCTGTATTCATTCACAGCAAGCAAGCGCAATCTATCTGTCAGTGATCTGACAACTTGAAATGTATTCAAAGCTGAAAAGTGAACAAACATCATTGTATTCCTTAAATTAGCCTAGAATGTCTAATTTTGTTAATAGACTTTTGTCAAGCTGCAAGAAATGCTGAGTGAACTGCTTTTATAGCAATCTGATCACTGAAACTTAAACATAAAAACACTACATCTGTAAGCAGAAGAAAAAAAAGCTTCCCTCACCTCTTCTTTTCTAATTTCATTATTAAAAGCCAGAGTACTTTCCTTTCAGGCTTCGCCCATTGTAATTGTAAAAATTAATTACAAAATGTCTTATAGTGCAGCTTTGTTAATACCTACACAGCCAAACTACCGCTCCCGGATTGCACCTCTGGCACCCAAGCCAGTTTGCGTTTTTCCCAAGCACCAAAAAAAACTCATACACAGACTCCCTATACTATAAATGTTCTGAAAGCAGAGAGACAGAAACATTAAAGCATAGTACTGTTTTGTAGAGTCATTTAAAGAATATTTTCATAAAATAATACATTAGAATCATTTCTGGCTCTTACAGAAACAACAAAATCTTCTTTTGTCTAACTAGATAAAATATGGGCCTGTGCTTAGTTAATAAAGAATTTAAAAATATCCATGTACGGTATATAAAAATGCTTGCGTATAATGGTAAAAAAAAGTATATAAAAATTTAAGTACCGGTATATAAAAAAAAAATATAAGGCGAAATTAAAAATAGGTAATTCATGCTAAAGCCTAGGCTGGGTTGTCTCTAGACTGCGGCCCCAACATGGACGAGCACAGTGGATTGGATATACAATTTCTACTGTGCCCATCCATTTATGTCATTGTGTCTGTTGTACTGGACATGACATAGATGGCATGCCATTTATGTTACGTCCAATGATACGTCCAATGTCCAGTTGGTGTACAGAAAATGCAATGAACACAATGGGCAATGGACACAACAGATATATCTGAATAAGACCTTTGCTTAACATGGGATTCTTCGACATGGCTGTATGCCAGTTACAGTCCATTCAGGAAAACGCTCTAACGACAAGTGTAGTGTGAACCTAGGCTTTACAAAGATTTACTATCCTAACATTATGACTGTAAAGCTATTGTAAAATATTTAGCACATGTGAGCATACTGTATGCATTTGTGTAGCCTGTGTATATCTGTGCATACGTATAGTTTGAGTGTGAAAGCAGAGCATGTTTACCTGGGTGCTAACGTGTAAGGTATGTGTAAGGCAGGGATGGATGAGAATCATTCTTTTTTCTCATCATGAAGTTTCTTAATCTAATATTATTACAAATTTTACAAATTTCTCCTGTCATCGGGAGTTAACATAGCCCCTTTGTGACAGTAATTGCTTGTTGCTGGTCCTCTTTAGAGAGACAAGGGGTCTGTCTAGGTATCTGTGTCATCAGTGATGGAGATCTTTGTCACTTACTTGCAGCAGTGACAGCCAGTATACTGCAGAGACCAAGCGTATCCACAAGGTTCAGGTTACAGAGCTGGAGATCACAGAGATGAAGGAGCATAAAGATTTATGCTCACTCATCTCCACCTGCTTTGGACATCCTGAATATCCACCATTCTGTAAGTAGGTGGCAGAGGGGAGAAACCTGTAGTTCACATGAAGTGGGATTTCCCTATTTTCTGGGAAGGAAAGTAGCCACTGCACAGTTCCTGGCTCCATATGCATAGGTGGGCAACTGTAACAAGGAGCAATATAAGAAAAATCCAGCACAAAACGTGATATATATATATATATATATATATATATATATATATATATATATATATATATATATATATATATATATTCTTTAAAATGTAACATCTTCATTAACTATTATAGGGGAGAGGTGATAGAAAGAGACAGGGCAGTTTCTAGGCAAAATTGCACCCAGGGCGAGGGTGTAAACATTGCGCCCCCCCCCCCCAGCAATGAGACATCCGCCCCGTTGTCGGGGTGGTATTCCTACTGAGTGAGCTCCGATCTCGAGAGGGTGATGACGCCCTCCCCGTGAGGACGAGGAGAATGGTGCAGCTGCAGCAGGGAGAAGAGCCAGTGTGGTGGACGAAGCAAAGCACTGCACCAGTGCTGCGGTGTAGCAGGCCTGGGGTACCAGGGCGTGGAGTGTGTCCCAGAAAATACAGGGAGGCATATGCAGCACCAAAGCAGGTGTGGCCCAGAAAGTTAAGGGTAGCAGTAAACAGCACCAAGGCAAATCGGGTAGAGACAAAAGTAACAGTCCCAGATCAGAAGCACGGAGCGGATCAGTGATGAGGGAGCCCCAGGGCAGGCAAAGATGAGAAAGGGCCCCTACAGCAGTACTAGTCCCAGACAGTGTATGTGCAGGGCCCCTACAGCATTAATAGTCCCAGACAATGTATGTGCAGGGCTCCTACAGCATTAATAGTCCCAGGCAGTGTATGTGTGTATGTGCAGGGCTCCTACAGCATTAATACTCTTAGGCAGTGTATGTGCAGGGCCCCTACAGCATTAATACTCCTAGGCATAGTGTGTGCAGAGTCCCTAAGGTGTAATAGTCCCAGACAGTGCAGGTGCAGCCCCCAAAACAGCAGCTTCAATACCCTACTCACGTTGGAGTGCAGATATCTGGGTGGGCGAAGAAGGATCTGTGGCCTGCAGGTGGGCATGTAATCTGGCGAAAGTGGAGTGGGCCGAGAGCAGGAGGAAGACCAAGTGGCCATCTGTGGGTGAAGCCGGTAGCCAGCTGACTGAAATGCCAGCGCTGGCTGGCTGCAGAGGGCTGGATGCGGAAAGCCGCGTAGGAACCACGTGCACAGAGTGCATGCTAAGGGTAGAGGCTCACCCGATTCTCTGCGGTCCTGGGGCTGACAGCAAGGCGAGTGACAGCGGGAGATGGCCTAGTGTCGATCCCGGAAAAAGGACGAGTGGGAGCCACGTGGTCTAGTGTGCCGGGGGTGGTAATGCAGAGTCCTGTGTCCAGGAGCCTGAGTAGGGCAGCGGTTTGCCAGCACCTCTTAGCCGCAATGTCCCGATGCAGATCTCGAGCGGCAGCAGAGAGGAGAGCTGTGGAAGGGCCCATGGAGAATGGCTGAAGCGGTTCTGGCCGAGTTCCAGCCGGGGCCAGGTGAATCAGCACTACACTGCATCCAGAGCAGCGAAGCAGACAGACCACCAGCATCATCACAACGTGACAGGATGGATGCCTCAGACAGGAAGAAGATAGAGGCTGCTGGGGATGGTGGAAAGAAGGTGAGTTCTATCTACACCATGCCCGCTCCGTCCACAGCTGCGCCCTCCCTGCTGCCGCTCGATCCGGCGCCCCGGGCGATTGCACGCTTTGCACGCCCATAGAAACGGGGCTGGAAAGAGAGATGGCTACAGTGAGCTCTTGTCTTTGCATCAGATCCAGTTTAGGTCCAGAAGTCGGCCTTGAAGCAAAGTGAAAACATCTTTAATTCCATTCCTAAATATGGCTTTCCAGTAGACCCACAGTCTTAATTTGCATTTAACCCATTAGCAGCTTCAATATTTATTGATTTATGGTTTGAGATAAGTGCACTGCTTTGACCTCAGTCGGCAGAACTCGTTGAGCTGTAAATGCTTGGAATGCTTTGATCTTTCTCTTTACTAGCAGAAAATATAGATAAATGAAAGTCCTCTGTTATTGTCTACACTACCCCCTAGCAGTGTTGCCAACTCATCCCTTTAAATACGGACGCTTATGAATTATACATGTCTTGTGGCTAGTTAGATGCAGTTTAGGCACTGATTATGTGTGATAAGCCCCAGAACTTGTATAACTTAGATGTGTCAGTATTTAAAGGGATGAGTTGGCAACCCTGCCCCCTAGTGACAAGTGGCCATATATACACATTACAGCAGTACTAATTAGAAGCAATGATATGTAACAAAGAAGACATAAAAAATGTGCTAAAATAAATTGGCCCGGACCACTTGCAAGCCTCTAAAGAAATTGGCTGCTAAAGGGTTAAAGATTATAACCTATCTTTAAACTTTGACTGTCTCAAAATGAATCACTACAGTCGTTTAGCAGTTTTCAGCTCCAACACAGACAAATCTTAAACGATTTATAGCTTTTTATCTGTACTCTGCACTCAGAAGTGTTTCTTAGCCACATAGGAGTCTTACCATCTCTAATAAGTTACCATCAGAGGGAGGTAAACCACAGTGCGACTGCGGTCAGACTGAACAGGGTTTCTCAACTTGGTTCTCAGGTACCCCCAACAAAGCATGCTTTTCAGAAAACATTCAGAGGTGAGGTAATTAGGGTCTCAGCAGTAGAGTTGGGCCGAACGGTTCGCCTGCGAACGGTTCCATGCAAACTTCCGTGGTTCGCGTTCGCGTCCCGCAGGCGAACCTTTGCGGAAGTTCGGTTCGCCCCATAATGCACCATGGAGGGACAACTTTGACCCTCTACATCACAGTCAGCAGGCCCAGTGTAGCCGATTAGGCTACACTAGCCCCTGGAGCCACTCCCCCTCTACTAAAAGGCAGGCAGTGGCGACCATTACGGTCACTCGTGTGCCTGCATTAGTGAGAGTAGGGCGAGCTGATGCACACTCTCTCTCATAGGGAAAGATTAGTTAGGCTTAGCTTGTCCCTGGCTGCATACCTGTTCTGTGAACCCACCACTGCATACCTGTTCTGTGAACCCACCACTGCATACCTGTTCTGTGAACCCACCACTGCATACCTGTACTGTGAACCCACCACTGCATACCTGTTCAGTGAACCTGCCACTGCATACCTGTACTTTTCAGTGAACCCGCCACTGTATACCTGTTCTGTTCAGTGAACCCGCCACTGCATACCTGTTCTGTTTAGTGAACCCGCCACTGTATACCTGTTCAGTTCAGTGAACCCGCCACTGCATACCTGTTCTGTTCAGTGAACCCGCCACTGTATACCTGTTCTGTTCAGTGAACCCGCCACTGCATACCTGTTCTGTTCAGTGAACCCGCCACTGCATACCTGTTCTGTTCAGTGAACCCGCCACTGCATACCTGTTCTGGTCAGTGAACCCGCCACTGCATACCTGTTCTGTTCAGTGAACCCGCCACTGCATACCTGTTCTGTTTAGTGAACCCGCCACTGCATACCTGTTCTGTTCAGTGAACCCGGCACTGCATACCTGTTCTGTTCAGTGAACCCGCCACTGTATACCTGTTCTGTTCAGTGAACCCGCCACTGCATACCTGTTCTGTTCAGTGAACAGTTTGGTGTGTCAGTGTGAAGCAGTACCTTAATTACACTACCTAATTGATGTATACACATGCAAGATGTTTTAAAGCACTTTAGGCCTGTCATTTAGCATTCAATATGATTTCTGCCCTTAAAACGCTGCTTTGCGTCAAATCCAGATTTTTCCCGGGGACTTTTGGCATGTATCCCACTCCGCCATGCCCCCCTCCAGGTGTTAGACCCCTTGAAACATCTTTTCCATCACTTTTGTGGCCAGCATAAATTTTTTATTTTCAAAGTTCGCATCCCCATTGAAGTCTATTGCGGTTCGCGAACTTTAACGCGAACCGAACCTTCCGCGGAAGTTCGCGAACCTAAAATCGGAGGTTCGGCCCAACTCTACTCAGCAGAGCTCATGAACTACATCTGTGGATTTTCATAAAACATGCACTGTTTGGTGTACTTGAGGACTGTGTTGAGAAACCCTGATCTATAACACTTAACCCCTAAGTTCTCTCACATCCTGTTTCTTGTGACGCCTATGGGACAGACAAGAGGTGAGCGAAAGGTCTGCAACAATGACACAGACAGCATGGGCAACCTGATCATTTGTAAACAAGTCTTAATTGCCCTCTGTATCATTGTTGTGGAATATTGCCTCACTTCTTAACTTTTGTGACATTCCTCAGAGCAGCAGTATGTGAGTAAAAACCAGCAAACAGCAATAAAATCTCAAAGAGGTCTAAAAACCTTCCATATTCCAGTTGTATCTATAGCTTAGATTTATCTCTGTAATAACATGCAGAGATAAATGAGTCTAGCTTAAGTATTACACAAGCCATACTGTACCACAGTTAAATAATATAACATCTGGCAAGTTGCCTCTGATCAATGTGACAGATGTAATGCTGCAAGGCTGATTTCATCCATATAGTCTGATACTGTACATCAATTAGAGCGTTCTGGTCAGATGTAATGGAGTTTATTCCTAACCCCAACCATCTGCAGTCCAAAATGATGCCGGTGTAGTGAAAATTTTTGCTACCTATCATATTTTGCAACTTGCCATAGAGGACAGTGTATGACTGTCTGTGTAGGCGTGGCTCCTCTCTGTTAACACGCCTGTAATTTTTTGCAACCACAGATCCCATTGAGCTAGAAGGGGGATTGTTCCCTCCAGGGGGGGTTATTAGTTGAGCAAGAGGGGGGATTGTTTCCTCGGGGGGTGGGGGGTTATTAGTTGAGGAAGAGGGGGGATTGTTCCCTCCAGGGGGGGTTATTAGTTGAGCAACAGGGGGGATTGTTCCCTCCAGGGGGGGTTATTAGTTGAGCAACAGGGGGGATTGTTCCCTCCAGGGGGGGTTATTAGTTGAGCAAGAGGGGGGATTGATCCCTGGGGGGGGTTATTAGTTGAGCAAGAGGGGGGATTGTTCCCTCCAGGGGGGGTTATTAGTTGAGCAAGAGGGGGATTGTTCCCTCCAGGGGGGGGGGTTATTAGTTGAGCAAGAGGGGAGGGTTCTGTGTGAGAATAGGGTTTGGTTGGGTTGCATTTTCTGATACAGATAGGTTAAAGTCAATGGCTAGGTTGCACTTTCTGATAGCTATACGTATAAATAAGTGCAACCGGTTGCAAAATCTGATAAAGTTGCAAAAAATTTCACCACACCTCCTGGGATCAGTAGAAGGCTGGGCAATACATAAATACAATAAGATCCTGGTTAGATATTTATTCAGAAAAAGAGATCAGCAATTCGTGGACTCTCAATCCTACTACAGGGCTGGAAACTGCCCAACAGATATTTCAAATGGTACCAAATTACTGTAAAATCAGGGGCAGCCATGCTAAATTTAGAAACTTAAAATATTAATTTTATTACTAGGAATCTTAAGTACAAAAATATTTGTGCAGCACTGATATGGGCATTACTACCCTCCAGGCCCCAAGCATACAGCAATCATTGGGCCCCTGCAGCAAACAGCCCATGGACTATGGTGACCCACTCCTCCTCCCTTTTCCATAAGCAGAGTATAGTGGACCTATATAAATCTATTTACCTGCACTTCTTGCATCCGGTCTCCTCTTCCTCTTAGCAACCACTTACTCTGCTGCATGCCCTGCTCCATGCTGCATGTCATATGATCGGGAGCCAGAGGGCGGCAGCATAGAGTGAGCGTCTGCCACAAGGAAGAGGAGCACTGACATGATGAGAGCAGGTAAATATAATTAGACAGCTCCGCTGCACTCTGCAAGCGGGTAGGGAGAAGGAGCGGGACCCTATAGATACCTCCCCTTTATGGTTACGCAGCTGAGCACTGACATACTGTATATTTATAGCAAAAGTGCAGTTTCACTACAAAGGGTAAGCACCTCTATTTATCATTTTCCATCAATAACATTCATGCCCTGTTCTTCAATTCAATTTCTGAGTTTTGTATTCAATGAGACTGTCGCAAAGAACATATAAAGGTTCTATAGTAAACACCGTCCGGTCAGCAATATGCATGAATACATTTACTAAATGAAACTGACAGCAGTAAATAACTTGCAGACTTTCCTAAAATAATCGATAACACGTCTCAGTAAGCAGAACGATAGGGGAAGGTCACAGTCAGTGCTGGCAATAGTTCTCCTTACTTTCACAGGCCAGGAAAGACAAGGCCTGAAGCCACCGGCTTACAGTGAAACAGGTTCTCACTTCATACATGTAACCACTGGTCCATCTCACATGAGTCCTGCACTAATATATGTCTTAGGTGTGACTGAAATGAAGAGCGAGTCCCCACTAAGGTACCAGGTGGCTGTCTATGAACTCCTAATCATGGTCATCATCATTCCCTCATCATTACACCCATATGCGGCAAATGTTGCAGCAAAGCTGTAGGATAGGATGACAACATTGTGAATTCCATTCATTTCATATTTTAGTTATGCAATTCAGTTTTCATCAGGATTAGTGAGGTTTCTCTCCTGTCATTTGCCTAGCTCTAACCAATCCTTTTTAAAGAAAATCTACGTCTTAACACCTTACCTTACCCTTATAGTCTTAACTTCTTCCTGACACCTAGCTATAACCTCTCGATCCTAACAACTAAGGCTAACCTCTCCTCTACCCCATCTCCTGACCCCCTTATCTATGCTTAACTCTAACCGATACCTTTCTCTTTCAGCCAGAGACTTATGCTGGGAACACACAATGCAATTTCCCATCCGATCGATGGGTAATCTGATGGGAAGTTGTATTATGTGTACAAACTGCTCCCGATCGATAAAGGGGTTAATTTTTTGATGATAACTTTGCTAACTCAATCTCTTTATTGATCAGAAACAGATCGGACAGGTCGGAAATAATCGTCCGATTCTTGCCGATTGGACCAGAAGTTGCATTGTGTGTTCTTAGCATTAGTCAGAGAGCTAAATTCCAGTCTCTTATCGGCTCACCACTCACTTCTGTGAGGGTGACGAAAAGACTATGTTTAGCGTAAGTAAACAGGAGACAGATTAAAAGTGGCCATACATCAGGCGACTTGGCGGCCGATGGACCATCCGATTCCGATTATTATAATCAAATTGGATGGAAATCGGTGCTGCCAAGTGCATGCCCAATCGACAATGTGACCAATTTAGGGCCAAAATTGGTCACATTAATCAGTCTGACATGCTGCAAGATGTTGGGTCATCGTGGTTGGTCGGGTGAGCGACAGTAATGGCGATCAATATCGGGAGGAGCGACGAAACTCCGGCGCTGTTCGCGTAATGTAGGTGTATGTGCAAGTATACATTGCCTGTCCTGTGTCACAGTGCCTGTCCTCTTCCGAATGCACCACTGTCCGTTACACTTCACATACGCACTACCGTTGCATAGCATGCCGGTGCGTGTGTGACGTCACATGCCACGCTGGCCAACGAGTATAGGGAGAGTGGCAGATTTAAAGATGGACAGGCACCAAATACGGACACAGGACAGGTAATGTATGAATGCGCATACACATACATATTTATACATTAGGGGAACAGCAGCGAGTCGACGAATCAGCCTGTGGTGTATGGGCAGCTGCCAAATCTCTCTCTAATCAGTTTTGATCAAAGAGAGATTTTTAAAATAGGAGCCGTTCACTGTGGAGCAGAGAACGGACAAAAAATGTCCGTCCCTTCCTTTAACCTCCCTGGCGGTAAGCCCGTGCTAAGCACAGGGTATGCCGCCGGGAGGCACCGCTCAGGCCCCGCTGGGCCGATTTGCATAATTTTTTTTTTGCTGCACGCAGCTAGCACTTTGCTAGCTGCGTGCAGTGCCCGATCGCCGCCGATCCGCCGCTATACGCGTCGCCGCAGCCGCCCCCCCCAGACCCCGTGCGCTGCCTGGCCAATCAGTGCCAGGCAGCGCCGTGGGGTGTATCGGAGTCCCCTTTGACGTCACGACGTCGATGACGTCGGTGACGTCATCCCGCCCCGTCGCCATGGCGACGGGGGAAGCCCTCCAGGAGATCCCGTTCTTTGAACGGGATCTCCTGATCTCCGATCGCCGGCGGAGGGGGGGGCTGGGGGGATGCCGCTGAGCAGCGGCTATCATGTAGCGAGACCTCGTCTCGCTACATGAAAAAAAAAAAACGTATTTGCTGCCCCCTGGCGGATTTTGCCAAACCGCCAGGAGGGTTAAGTGGGAACAGAGCCTAACTTTTTAATTCAACTCCATTTACTAAAGAAGTTTACACTGGTTTTGTTTTGTTTTTATCAGCTAATTGTTTAACTGTCTTCTGGTAGCTGAGCAAAAGGTCTTAACATAGATTACAGCAGACAGGAATACAGAGAAATATGATGTTTAGCACTCCACTTTTGCTACTGAAGAATTCACTGACGTATCGGTTTATAGAATCCAACAATTCTATTCCTCCTGCAGCTGCTGTTCACCCCCTATTCCTTCTTATGGACTATTCCTCAATGCATACATCAGAATTCATGGAATTTTAAATAAATCAGTACTCTTAATGAAAAAAAAACATACAATGAAATGCTCCTGATTTTAATTAGGACTTTATTTAAATTTCATTAAATTCACAATAGTAGTCCTTTAAAAGCAGTGTTCCCCAACCCTGTCCTCAAGGCCCACCAACAGTGCATGTTTTGTGGAAATCCACAGAGGTAGTTAATCAGCTCAGCAGAGACACTAATTACCTCACCTGTGCATGTTTGTGGTTTTCTGCAAAACATGCACTGTTGGTGGGCCTTGAGGACAGGGTTGGGGAACTGTGCTTTAAAGGACAATTGTAGTGAGAGTGATATGGAGGCTGCCATATTTATTTCTTGTTAAACAATACCAGTTGCCTGGCAGCCCTGCTGACCTATTTGGCTGCAGTGGTGCCTGAATCACACCAGAAACAAGCATGCAGCTAATCATGTAAGATTTGACAATAATGCCAGAAACACCAATCTGATGCATGCTTGTTCAGGGTCTATACTAACAGTATTAGAGGCAGAGGGTCAGCAGAGCTGCCAGGCAACTGGTATTGCTTAAAAGGACATAAATATGGCAGCCTACAGTACATTTACCTCTTGCTACAGTTGTCCTTTAAGGAAAAAAACTGTGTGGGTGGTGCCTTTCTATTATAACCAAACCCTTAAGCCTGGGGACTACTGGGGGGCGGGGGCACTCTCAGGGAGATCAGGAAATGTTTGCAATTCCTGATTCATGGAAGTCCCACAATTTCAAACGTGATTCCTGGAGCGATCGCTATTTGGCATTGCTCTTATATTTTAATAGCATTTGTGTTTTTAAGCACTTTTATACAGTTTATATCGTCATTGGCAATATTTAAGTATTTCAACACCTGATATTTTATCTATATAGGTACTTTTATATGTTCAGCTCTAGTGCTGACTATTACTTTCCATTAAGACAGCACACTAGTAAGTTTTTAACTCCATCAGCTTGGTTAGTGAAAGCATGCTGGTAGAATCAGGCTGCTGTCATTCGACAGATGTAAACCTCAAGGCCCGGATTACGTTTGAAGCTGAATACAAACACATTGCTCCAGGAAGATATCTAATTGTTGCCATGGTAATTGAAACAGTATAATGGAAGGCTAATGTCCCTAGAGAATTTGAGCAGCAGCGATAGATGGTTGTGCGTTTATTTTCCTTCATACAGCAGCATGGAGACTGCTTTGTCATGGTGTGTAAATAGCTTACCCTGAACATTCATGAAGATGGTGATGCTCTTCAAGTAACAGCCTTACTAGGTGATTTATAACCATGTGTGTGTGTGTTTTACATAAATCTGGAAATAGACTTATTAAGTACAACTCAGTATAATTTGAAAAAATAAAATCATAGCAGCTAGCCATGATGTTTGGACAACCTTTTAGGTTTTGCATGACAATCAGGGTGTGGCTTAAAGGGGACCTGAAGTGTGGGAATATAGAAGATGCAATGTTTGTCTGTTTTTCATGCTGTTTGGCTGTCATAATGATCATCTGCTGTCTTCGGTATTTTCTGATTCCCACTTGGAACACATATGCAGCCAGTGGAGTCAGACTTGGGTTAGCTGGCACTAGCTTCATTTGGGGGAACTAAACCTCATAGGGAAATCCAGCTAATGAGATTGGGTGGATGGCACCGTCTCGAATCCTGTAGGTTTCCGATATGTTGTAATAAACTACTCCCACACAATTCAGCCAGTCACAACACTTTGTGCTGTTGAGGGTGATTGGAGAACTGTTCCCTACGAGTTTTCCCCCTAAACTAAACTAGCGCTGGTTAGCTTACACCATCTCCATACTCAATGTGGGTCAATAAATAAGAAAGGCAAGTTGACCATGGGTAAAACAGTCAGGCAAATACCATGTTTATTGTTATAGGGGCTTTCCTAACTCAGATTTACTTTAAAAGATAATATTATTATTATTATTTATTGGATTTATATAGCGCCAACATATTACGCAGCGCTGTACAATACATAAGATTACAGACAATGATAACAGGGGTGACCGGCAGCACAATACAGGTAATAGACAATAGATACAACAATACAGGTAATAAAAATGCAATAAAATACACAACACATACCATGCTAGTCCCTAAACACTTGAGGCTCGGTTTCCCTGGACCACGTGCTGCAGATAAATTTACCTGAATTTGACATTTTTGTTCTGAACGGGTGGTCCTTTAAAGCTGAATTATTGCAAATACCTTCTGTTTTAAAGTGACAATAACATAATAACATAATAACAGTTTTATATTTTAGCAAATCACATTGCTAGAGCATCATAGAAGGCGCTTGCTGGTACTCAATGCACTGGTAGGGTAGCTGTCCCATCTGATTAGTCAAATAGATCTAACAATATATTAATGAATTAAACCCAGCACAGTAAAACTGGGACAGGAGGATTCATGAAGCTGTCCTGCTGATGCTTAGTACTTCATGGAGGGGCCATAGCACCAGCAAGCCCTCACTTGGTGCCACCTCCATTATCATTTAGCCTTTCATTTTCTTTAAAATCGCTAACCTGGAATACATTTGCAGATCATGTGTTCTGGCCCCTCACTCAATCCACTGGCTGTGTGGCTGTTGTATGGGAGGACCCTGCAGAAGCAAAAAGATCACCATGACATCCAGCAAGAATATAAACATGGCTGCCTCCATTTTCCTCTTTGCTCAGATATCATTTAAACTCATCCCTTAATAAATAATGCAGATACATGCATGACTTATTTTGCTTTTATAAGGATACATGAGAAAACAGCAGACCCAACTGCTGTAACACAAAGCTTGGTCTGCTCTCCCATTGCCTTGCCAAATCTCCATCAACTACAAGCATTTACTAACATCAACTTATTACTCACTGACTACAGGACCAGTCCAGCATCTATGCTGCTTCCAAATGTGGAACCTCCGATTTTCAATGTTTTCATCAAATCCTTTCAGTATCCTTCACCCAGTGATAAGTTAGCTTTCAGAAATCTGTGCACCTCACTGATGAGAAATAAAATTCAAATAGTATGCACATTCGGGGTTAACGGGGTCAAAAATTTGCAGGGCTCGCCTGGAACTTTCCACCAGGCAAATCTAATATGGGAATTGATGAGCAATTCATAGGCAGCTGATTAACCAGCTGTTGGTTAATTGATTGCCAGTTCCTGAATTGGACTTGCCTACTGTTAAATTCCATTCCAGAGCCTGAAAATCCTGGGATCAGTCACATTAAAATTTGCATTTTAACTGACATTTTTGCTCATTTCTTTTGCCTTTTAGAAACCCAATATGAGTGACAAGGTGTAAAGAGGTCAAACACCATCTGTAAAGCGGTTATTCAGCTATACAAACTCAGAGTGCATCAGTTTTTTATCCAGCTAAATACTGCCATGAAATATTCATTGCCAAAAACCAACCAGGTGGTTGAGTTGTGTTTCTTCTTAGGGTTCTTAGATTTGCAATATTTATTTACAGATGCAGCATTTTTATCCCAAAGCCGCCCCAGTTTAGCCCATGCAGCGGCACACTTTATGTTCTTGCCATTTTTTATTCTGTTTTCACCAGCATGACCTAAATTTTGAAAACTGGAAGAAAAGTAACCAATCAGTAATAATTGTTTCATCTTAGCCATGCAAATTTAAGATTAAGGATTAAACCTGAGCGATTGCCATGGGGAACACAGCCCCATTTTAGCTGTGGACGAGCTCCAACATTGCTACTACATTTACCAGAGAATATACGTCTGTATACATTCTAGCGAGCGTTTGAAGTGTGCCACTGATTGCAGTCACATAGCTCCCTCTCCATTAGAATTCATTACCCGAGGCAGTCCCATGTAATAGTATTACTGAAAATTAATTATTTGGGAATAGAAGAGACACTGCATGCCTCTGAATACTCCCTGTTTAGTTCTGCAGGCTTATCTGTCTGCTGTAGTAATTAATGCTCATTTGAATTTTCAGGTCACTGATATGGCAAGTTTCTTTCATTTTCAATAAGAACGCAAGATCAAATAGTGAGGACCTATGATTACAACGGATACCTTATATAAGTCAGTAGGGCACACATCAATATTAAATAAAAACATTATTATTTTGAGTTAAATCACCTTTTTTTCTTCATAATTTCTACTACTTTATGCATTAAACAGTGAATCAGGGACCTAAACTCTTACACAAGAGACAAGTAAACACAGAGAAATCCACCCTGTGTCTATTTAAAAAGAACTGCCTGTCTAATTCTCCCTTATCTAAAAATAATCACAAGTGTAATTTGAGCTGTCAGTTCTGTCTAAACTGTGCTGAGCTGTATGCCGACTCTATGCTAATATGTAAACATAGGAGGTTAAATCTTTCTGTTTGTCAATAGTAAATACGGTAACTAACATTTGCTGCCAGTGAATGGATTAGTCCTGCCAGTGAATTGAGGACTTTGGCCTCAATTCACTAAGCTGATCTCCTGTCTTTAATAATGTTTCTATAGTTATCACCATGGTGATGAGGCACGTAGTATTCAGGAAACATTTTACCTCAGGCAAACCTAAAGTTTATATTTAATAGCAAATATATCGGCGCGAAGGAACAATGGAACCGCCGCTGAGAAGAACAATGTCTAAAAGTTCAGGAGTCAGGCAGACATCAAAGGTCAGCGCAGGTTTAGAAAGTCATTGTATGTAGGGAATGATAAATTCTTCACCACAATATATCAAATGCTCAGAGGTAGGTATCCGCCAAACATCAAAACAAGAAAAGGCTTACCAGCTCCCAACAACCCACATTATAAGGTTGTAAAATGGCTCAGGTCACAGATAACGTCCAGGGAACATCAAACGTCGTGAAGATCCAGTGGACATCCGTATGGAGGTAAAGTTTCAGGAATTTATATAGGAAAACAAAAACGGCAATATCTAAGCGTAACCCGTTTATTTAGATAAAATTTCTTTAAAAGGCAGTAGATATAAAAACTATAACTCACATACGGGGCCCATAAACTGGGAACCCCAGAAGATTAGCGCGCATGTAATGGTCAATCGTAGATCAATAGACAATGGTGCCACCTATTACCTTCCCGACCGGTTTCGCAGTCTTGCGTCATCAGGGGAGAAACCTGAAGTTAACTCTACTGTCTTTAAAATAACTCCAGAATTCTTAAGTTAAAGACAGGCTGTTAACCTCTTGAGGACTGCAGTATTGAATACTCCTTAAGACCAGGCCATTTTTTGAGAAATTGGCCACTGCACCTTTAAGACCAAGCTGCAGGGCCACACGACACGGCACACTAGTGATCCCCCCCCCTTTTCTCCCCACCAACAGAGCTTCCTGTTGGTGGGGTCTGATTGCTCCCCAGATGTTTGTTTGTTTGTTTTTGTTTATTTGTCTTTTTTTTTAATAAAAATGTGTTTTTTAAAACTAATGTATTCCCCCCTCCCCCCCCCCCCGCCAGCCAATCCCCGTGATCAGCTGTCATAGGCTTCAGCCTATGACAGCCGATCACCTCTGTGCCTCTGGAGGGGACAGCCGTGTCACACGGCTGCCCCCAGTATAGCGCTGCTGCAGATCGCAGCGCTGTACCAGTGATTAGACTGTTTCGTTGTCTAACAGTCTCCCGAGCGCTCGGAGACTGAAAGCAAAGCTCTGCTCCGCCCACCAAGCAGGAGATGCGCGCGCATGAAGAGATAAGATAACTCTCACTGTGTGGTGGTACGTTTTCTCTTGCCCTATTATCTCCAGCACGATCTTAGTGAATTGAGGCCTTTGTCCCTCTTTCTATGTAAATATGTATATTTCTCTACTAAAAAATGTGTTTGATTGACTTTATTCCCATCCTTTAAATATATATATTACGAATTTTAAAATGTTAATAAGAAGGAAAATTAACCAGGATAGAAAGGACCAGTGTAGTTTGAATTATAAAACAACATATTTTTCTTATGAAATCATTATGGTATGCGTGATCAGGGGTGTGGCAGGGGTTTGTCTTAAGTGTCCCTCTTTCTCATCTCAAAAAGTTGGGAGGTATGACTAACAGTACAATGATGGCTGCCTCAGACTTATTACCCTCAGACTTATTGGGAGGAGAAAGTCTGCAAACTAGTGAGTAAAGATTTCCAAATGTTTAATAGTTGTAAATTACAGATTTGCTTGACTGCCCTAGGTAATAAATGTGAATTTCAAGTTAGAAGTACACACATGCATTAACAACATATTTTCAGTTGTTAGATGAAACAAGGATTCGGTTTCTGAGCAGATAAAAACGGCGCAGGACAAACGCCTATAGAAATGGTGCCTCCATAGACGGCAATAGTACAAGCCATAATTAGCAGCAAGAAGGTTACATTATGGCGCGGCGGTGCCCGATAAATAGCGGGCATCTAGTTCCCACTATTTATCGGGCACCATAATTGAATCTCCCTGCCGTAAATCGCGCCTTGTACTATTGCCGCCAGGGAGTAGGTGGAGGCAGGGGGGTTAGTGTTATACTGGTGGGGGGAGTCCTGGGAGGCAGCAGGGCTGGAGCAGTTAGGTTTAGGCAGAGGGTGGGTTCAGTGTGAGAGCAAGCAGAGGGGATTGTATACATTACCAGGTAAATTATTAGGGATAAATGGGTATTAATTAACAAACAGCTTCATTAATACAACCAGCATCATAAAACCAATCAACATAAATAATAATATTACTAATAATAAACAACATCAACTGACTATGCTCAGGCTAGTGGCCCAAAGCGTAGCGTAACAGCTAACTGATTGCCCAGCCACGGAGTAGATGGCACTACCCACAAAAAGGTGCCTGTGACATGAAGGTATGAAAAAAATAAGGGAGGGGAACAGGGTGCAACAGGTATTTCAGTGCTGCAGGTATGTGGTCATGACCCAGCCATTAAGACTCCTCTCTCTCTTCAGATTGCCTCTCTCCCTTCCAATCAAGTCTTAAGTCCAATGACAGGTAGGTAAACTTTAATTCCACCAGTCTATTAACTTGCTCTGACAAGCTGCCAGAAAGAAATCTTAAAGACACCTAGCACAGCCTAACTAACTATCCCTGAGGAAAATCCCTGCCTATACCACTAACTACACTTGTTGCACACCTAGCATACATACATGTATATACATAAAGAATTGGGCAGGCAGTCCTGTATTGGTGTGTGTGTGGGGGGGGATTCTTACTGCCCCGCTAACACTGCAGCTGTACTGAAAAACTGGCTCTGGAATTACCCGCAGTAAATGCTGCCCTTGACAAAGTGAAAGCAATTGAATGTGTTTTATAGGAATAAGATACGATACATACTTTATATACACATCACATAGCCAGGGCCCCTCAGGCTAGCAACTACTGGAGGGCTGTTTCTGTCTGCCTGTACTGGCGGGCTACCTCTGCTTAGCTATCTCAGGGGCTAACTAATACTGGGGGGCACCTCTGGTGCATACATTTAAAAACGGCGCCGGCAAATTTAGGCACAGGATGAAGCCGATAAACAGCTCAATCTGCTGCTGCAAAAGTCCTGGGAAGTTAATTACTATTCCCCCTCCAGGCCGCTATGGACACCTAGGAAAGACGTAATTTGGCTGCCATCTATTGCTGGCGGACAAATTACACCGTTTTAAGTCATTTGGGCTCTGTCTTTCGCCGGCGCCCAAATTAGCTTCTCAGCTCTGCTGTAGCTGTAATCCACATGATGCGCCCAAATTTGCCAGCGCGTATTTGTTCGTCTTCGCCTCTGGTTACCTATACTTGGAGTCTCAACTGGCTACATATTACCGGGAAGTACCTCTGGCTACCTATACTGGGGGTCACTTCTGGCTACTGCATGGCAACAGTGTGCTAAAGTTTTATGGGAGAATTTTTGCAAACGTGCCCTGAGGGCTACCGTATCTAGCCCAGTAACTACCCTGCATATAGCCATATCCTGCAAGTAACGCACAAGACTGTGAAGAAATTCCACAATGCCTATTGTTCTTTGTGAAGAATTCTAGTACCGCCGACAATAGGTGTATTGTTTTGGTTCTCAACAATAGCTGATTAGTAAGTTGGCTTGGCCTTTTGCTGTATGTGACCAGGCAGTAAAATATAGATTTATAGCTAAATCCCATCTTGTTTTAATGACTTAGGTACGTTTTGAAGTTATCTCATCTTCTCAGCACTTCCCCTGTGAAGCTTAAGCTATGGAAATCGCCAGCCATGTGACAGCGAGTTATGCCCAGCTAATGTGATTAGACATCACACAATGAGGGAAAGCTGGCTCGTCTCCCCACACACCGCACACTTTCTAGAAACCTGGCGAGGGCTTTATGCACACATGGCATTTCCTCTCATGTTTTAAATTGTAAATGTTTTGCAAATGGAATTAAATACCTGTGCGCTTGGCATATTCCTCTGTGTAATGTTCATTCCAAGTACACGCTATACTATGCACAATTATTTCTAATGCTGAGTCAAGACCCTGTGACAGATCTATGAATACTATGGGTGAGGCAGCATTTTGTGTGAAATCAATTCTGCAGCAAAAAAAACACATCTCTGCATTTTTTTCATTGCCAGGAAATGGTTGTTTAGTGACCGTCCTCAGTATATGCAGTGCATGGTTGGGCACTACACAGCATCACACATGGGGCCTGATTTACTAAGTCATCTCCACTGGGCAGGAGTGTGAAACTGTAGGGGTAGCAGCACCTGCAATCTCAGGGGGTTATACCTGTGGGGAATCCAAAATACTTGTTCGCTCTCCATCTAATACAGAAGTACCCCCTCCAGAGCAGGTGTTGTGGCCACACTTGTTATGTGGTAAGGGATAATGAGGGTCACTCTATATGAACCCTGACAAATGGACCTTCTGGCTATGGGGGTCACCAAAGGGAGACTCCCCTACCACTGAGGATGCCACAAGTGATTCAGAAAACCTGCAATGGATTTAATAACAACCCTCACCTGACATACTGACTGGGATTGGCAATGTCTCATAAATGAAGGGTCAGTTAACACAGGTATTGAATTTGCATTAATCGGCGCTCAAACGAAAAATTGTTACCAACTATTCCTGTTATTCGTGCCAACGCTGCACTTGATCCCATCATCTCAAGTCATCACATTTTATCAGGATCAGCTAAGCCCTGTGGGAGCCAAAACACAACACATTTAATGATAGGAACTGATGCCAAACACTTCTCTGCTTGTTTTCAGTGGCTAAACGCGATTTCCTCAAGCCCCTGTATGAACTGGTGCTTACAGGTGTGATTTCAGTATAATGCAGGCCCCGCAGTGACAATCACTGGGAAGTGAAGGGATCATTTTTAATGTTCAGGAATTATTTGGTATTGAGTGTATTGGATTGCTAAGACATGGAGGGGGAATAGTAATTTATACACGAGGGGAGTTGCATTAGTGGGTAACTCCTTTGGTATGGAGTGGGGATAGTATATTTCCCTAATAAAGACTTATGTTGGGAACGGGTTTCTAGGACTTTTAGGAGAAATGCAATGCAAATCTGGAATGTAGACAGTTCCCTGTCTGTGCGATCTGGCAATCCTCCTTAGGTAGCTCTCAGTATCCACTGGAGAAAGTAAAAACATGCAAAACAGAGAGCGCTCTGAGTGACAAATAAATAGGAGCATCCACCCTGCCAAAGACAGGTCTCACCTGTTCAGAAATGGCTGCTCGTAGGACACAGCCTCTGATAGCGTTTGCCCCTTTAGGGGCCAGGGACCAGGCTCATGATCCAGCTCCAGGCAGGGAATCCGGAGGGCCACCAGGGAGTCTTGTTCTCAGTTTGGACACTTCCAGGGAGGCTGTAGGCAGGCCAAACATTAAATCCTGGCGCACACTCACCTTGCGAGACCAAACGGGAGTGAGCGGCGTCTATGCGATGTCAGTAGCGTACTGAGTAGTATTTATTTATTTATTGTATTTATAAAGCGCCAACATATCACGCAGCACTGAATATTAATTTAGGTTACAGACAATATTTAGGGGTGACATACAGCAATATGACATTACAGGAATACAAGAAAACCAGATCACACAGCACAGTATGAGTACCAGGTAATGCTTAGTCAGTCTCTGGATGGAGCATGGAGATTAGGCAAGTTAGGTTCACTCAGATGCATAGCATGGGTTCACAGTAATGGAGGTGCATGATCAGGTAGGACACAAAAGGAGGAGGACCCTGCCCAAAGGCTTACAATCTAGAGGGAGAGGTAAGGACACGAACGGTAGGGGACCAGAGTTCAGCTGTGGGTTTAGAGCACTTGTGAGGGGTAGAAGGCCAGAGTGAAAAGGTGAGTTTTGAGGGCTTTCTTGAAGATGTTGAAGGAGGGGGCTGCCCTAATGGGTGGAGGTAGGGAGTTCCATAGTGTTGGAGCAGCTCTTGAGAAGTCCTGGAGGCGTGCATGGGACTGGGTGATGCGGGGGGCGGTTAGGCGAAGTTCATTGGAAGAGCGGAGTGAGCGGCTAGGTGTTTACCTCTGAGTAAGATCGGAAATGTAGGTTGGACAGGATTTGTGGATAGATTTGTAGGTCAGACACAGTATCTTGAATCTGATTCTGGACTGAATAGGAAGCCAGTGCAGGGATTCTACGAGGGGATCTGCCGTGGTGGAGCGATGGGGGCAGTGGATAATTCTGGCTGCTGCATTCATGATGGACTGCAGTGGGGCTGTTCGGGTCATAGGGAGACCAGACAGCAGGGCATTGCAGTAGTCAAGGCGGGAAATTATGAGGGCATGGATGAGGAGTTTGGTGGTGGCAGAGATCAGGGCAAATCTTACAGATGTTACGAAGGTGGAAGTTGCAGGAATTTGTGAGGTTTTGGATGTGGGAAGTGAAGGAGAGTGCGGAGTCCAGGGTGAGACCCAGACAGCGGGCTTGAGAGGTAGGGCGAATGGTAGTGTGGTTAACAGTGACATGTACATCTGGGAGGTTCGTGGATGGCCAGGGTGGGAAGATCATAAATTCCGTTTTGTCTAGTTTCAGGAATCTAGCGGACATCCAGGAGGAGATGGCTGATAGGCAGGAGGAGACCTTGTCCATGGTAGTGGTGGGTATGTCAGGGGTGTGGAGGTAGATCTGTGTGTCATCGGCATACAGATGATAGTTCAAACCCAAGGAGGAGATAAGCTTGCCAATGTAGGATGTTTATAGGGTGAACAATAGGGGGCCAAGGACCGAACCTTGGGGGACTCCCACCGAGAGGTGGTTGGGGGTGGACGAGGACTCGAAGGCTTGAAGGCGGTCGTGAAGGAGCGGTTGGAGAGGTAGGATGAAAGCCAGGACAGGGCGAGATCATAAATGCCCAAGTATTGTGCGGCTTGCAGATATAACCGCTGTGACTTGCCGCAAATAAAATAGAGAGTGGTGAGGTAGTAAGGTATAAATAGGGGCTTATTTATTAGTAAAAACAACGCATTTCTCAGAGAAAACATTCTCTGTTTCATCAGGCTAATATAAAACAATATGGCGGCATCTCTTTTTATAGGAAATGCTAAACATTGGTTCTTTGGGATTGGCCAATCCACATTACATGGGCAGTAATATGCAAAATAGTGTGAGGTCATAAAGGTGGTGCTAATGATGTAACTTCCACTAGGTGGAATATGTAAATGAGAAGGAGGAGTTAGAAAGCTGCTCCTTTATCACAATACTATAAAAATCACTGAATAAAACAATTAGAAATTGTATATATATAGCAATACAAATTTTAGAAAGGATCTTCCTTATTTATATTACTCAATTTTAAGAGGGAAGTAATAATGTGTTCAATTCCCTTCCTGCCTCTTGTAAGACTCCATACAATGTCCCTCCCTCACATGCAATCATTTATCCTTACAGACTGTCCCTGTGCACATTTCTCTGCGCTCCATTTATTCACTTAGCATTGGCAGTTGCTGATGAGTCTAGGCTGCCATGGCCTTGCTTTTCTGCTAGGCTAGTCCAGCTTTGCTTAATTGCATAAAGCTTTTATGTTGTTTTGCACTTATGCCTTCAGCATCCAGCATTCGCTTTGCTTGTAATGTGGACTTTCAGTTGGAGTATTGCTGAAATAATGGCTGTATTCACTAGGGCTTATAGGCTTCTAGTGGTTAAACTCGGGACGGATCAGGTCATTTGGGTTCCGGGATCATCTAAAGTCTAATAGATGCATGTGTAAATTATCGGTAATCGGGTGCCCAAGCAGTGAGTCGCGTGCACGATGTGGATAGTACCCAATCCGCTACTACATAGGAAACCATGGCACCGGATTCATGCTAGGAATTAAGAGTGGGGGATTAGTTTTAAGATCGTGAGGGGGTGGGGTAAATGTTGGGCATTAGGTGGGGACATTAGATTTATGCACTTGAAGGGGGGGGGGGGGGGGGGGAGCGCTAGGCATTTGGTGAGGAGGTTAGTTTTATGCATTTGAAGGGGGGGGGGGGGGTAGTTTTAGTTACTAGGAGCAGAGGGTTCAAGTGAGAATGGGTGACAGGTAACTGCATAGTAAAATATTGGTAATGTAAATTACCAATTTTTTTTATTACCGGCACTACCCGACAACCAATACATGCGGCGGGCCGGCAGCAGCGCAACACGTGCTCAACTCAGGACACTATGAAAGGAATGTTAGAGGGATATTCCACTTTCAGTATTTCATTATTAAATTTGACAAATACATACTGTAGGGTGATACTGAACAAGGCCTTTTATAATTTTTTGTTATTCCATTTAAATTTGCATATAATTTAACCATTTCCACACAAAAACCGTAAATTATTATTACTTGCAACTGTAGCAGCAGTACTCTGTTTTGATTACAGACTTCCCTATAAAACTCCCATCTTGCTCAACCACTAATTAGCAGTATAGAACAGATGCAATTATTATTCATGTTTGACCTCTATATGAATCAACTGAGTGGCAGCAAACTTTGACACACCTATCCCCCATGAAGAGATAGACTATTCCAAACCCTGTCAGATATGTCAGATGTTTACTACCTACAGTAATAGCAGCATAGGAAAAGAGACATTAATAGTTAATTGTATCCTGGGTCAAATGTACATCTTATATGTATGTGTACACATGTATTTGACATTTTTTCAACATTTCACTTTTATGTTCCTTTAAAGGTCCCCACCATCTACAAGCAGTAATGTGAGCTGTGATGTGACCTACTGTGCCTAATTTAATATGTTGCTACCTTTGCCAGGGGCACAGCTATAGATCATGGAACCCCTTAGTAAAACTACTGATGAGGTTTCACTTCCAACTAGCTATACAGTACATACAGCCAGTGCACCTTCTGCACAAAACACTCTTTACAGTATCTTTACGAGGATGTCTAAAATGTCACAGGATAAAAACATATTAAAATGCATACAGTGCAGTTGTTAGATTAGGATAAAGGTATACTTCCTCCTAGTCAAATTCAACAGTCTCTAGTGCAGTGTATATAGACTGCTATGTTACTTTGCATAATACATCAAAAACACAAATAAATGGCACCTTCTCCTCTACCTAATTAACCCACACACTTCAAACCACCCAATGTGTTATGCCCCAAAGAGGGGGCTTCATCAGGGTACTTGAATATCCATGCACACAAACTTCAATAACACCCAAAGGGCCAGTTCAAAATCAGGGGTAGGAATATAAGTACAGTATTATGTCCGCAATAAGGCATATACTGTAAACTTAGTGTAGCAGTGCTGATTGGCTGTTGTGGGCTCCTGCATGCTGCACATCACTATTTGAGCTGAACGTTTAAAAGTCTATTTATTTGGCCTCATTCTTATTAGAATAGCACCTCTTAGGTTCACAGACAAGGAAAGTATGTGTGATATGCTGAGAGGCTTCTACATAGAAATCCAGTGGTAAATATAAGCGATGTATGACTTATAGGCCAGAGTTCCCCAACCCTGTTCTTAAAGCCCACCAGCGGGTACATGTTTTGTAGAAAACCACAAACATTCACAGGTGAGGTAATTAGTGTCACAGCAGAGCTGATTAACCATTAGACGACCGCTCCACGGCAATTGGCGTATACGTGGCGGCAGCCCCATGACTTCCTAACGCTTATGCATGCAGTCCTGGGGGAATGATGGAGCTCCGCTCCGTCATCAGTCTCCCAGTGGCGATCGCCGCTAGGAGAAAGTTAGCCGTCGAAACCGCCATCTAATAACAGTGTACAGTGCTGCGATCTAAGGCAGCGCTGTACTGGGGACAGCCGTGTCACAAAGCTGTCCCCCTGGGGGAGACCGGAGCAATCCGCTGTCATAGGCTAAAGCCTGTAACAACCAATCACTGTAAGGGAGGGAGGAAGGGTGTTTTACAAAAAAAAATTACAACATTTATTGAAAAAATAAATATTTATGAAAAAATAACCGAACATACTGGGAAAGATCACAGCCCACAAACCGAGAGCTCTGTTAGTGGGGAGAAAAGGAGGGGGAAATCACTTGTGTGCTGAGTTGTGCAGCCCTGCAGCAAGGCCTTAAAGCTGCAGTGGCCTATTTTGTAAAAATTGGCCTGGTCACTAGGGGGTTTAAAAGAGTATCTGTATTGTTAAAATCGCACAAAAGTAAACATACCAGTGCGTTAGGGGACATCTCCTATTACCCTCTGTCTCAATTTCGCCGCTCCTCGCCGCATTAAAAGTGGTTAAAAACCGTTTTAAAAAGCTTGTTTATAAACAAACAAAATGGCCACCAAAACAGGAAGTAGGTTGATGTACAGTATGTCCACACATAGAAAATACATTCATACACAAGCAGGCTGTATACACCCTTCCTTTTGAATCTCAAGAGATCATTTGTGTGTTTCTTTCCCCCTGCAGCTATCTTCCACTGAAGTGTCAGGCTGTTTCTTCCTGCAAAGTGCAGACAGCTCTGCCTGTATGTAATTCCTCAGTATGTGAAAGCCCAGCCAGCTCAGAGGAGGATTTATCCAGCTTGTAAAAGATAAGAGAGAAGAGAGAAGCTACCCTAATCTAAATAATACACAGGCAGTGTGCAGAGAGGGGCCTGGAGGGGGGAGATGCATCACAGAACCACAACACTGAAGAACTTGGCAGCCTTCCAGACACAGGCTGACAAGTCTGACAAGAGAGAGATAAGTTGATTTATTACAGAGATGGTGATAGTAGAACGTGCTGCAGTAAGCCAGAACACATTAGAATAGCTTTTGGAACTTGCAGGATGATAAAAAACAGGATGCAATTTTTGTTACGGAGTCTCTTTAAGCTTAAGGTCCTCAAGTGGTTAACTACCTCTGTGGATTCCCACAAAACCTGCGCGGTTGGTTGGCCTTGAGGACAGGGTTTGGGAACACTGTTATAGGCCACTGATGGTGAAGAAGGTGAATAGCACCTCTGTAAAGCGCATGCCCTGGTGGTGATCATGGTGGAGGGAAGCATCGGCAATGATAGGGTGAACAGCCTGAGTTTGGCTCTGGATTGCTCAGTGCTACAGAAGCTGTAGAATGCTCTGTATAGAGTTCTCTGCAGTAACACTAAATAGCAAACCACAGAGAGCAGAGCCTTCTGATTTGCAGCCTATGTAATGTGAAAGGACATACAGAATAAAGCAGAACAATACCCGCTCTGTGTAATCCTTCTTCACAAGATGAACCCTGGAGAGCACTGTTGCATTATCTGGAAATTCTCTCTCCACTCCATCTGATCTCCAGCAATTTATTGCATTAACGCACTAGCGGCAATGATAAAAATAAACCTATCCCAGATCATTGCTCTACATTTTAGATTGAACCAGTGAAAGTGCTCAAGCGGGCTTCCTTCATATATCACAGTGACAGCTGTTTACTAAGCACTGAAAGCAGACAAATAACACACAGAGCAGACAAATAGCTCACATATGGAGAGTGTGTACAGATGACATGTCACTCTCTTGTCAATTCAAGTCATTTATATGAACACAATATGTTAAAGATAGATGTACAATAAATTATATATATATGTATCTTTTATGTTTATTTTGTTTACTGGTGCAAGTAGACTAGTCACCAGATTAGTTTAGGTTGGCAGTGTCCTTTGCTGTCCTTTTTAGTTTTTATTTAACCATTTAACATTATGCAACTTTATTAACTACCATATTTTTCGGACTATAAAACGCTCCTGACCATAAGACGCACCTAGGTTTAGAGGACAAAAAGCATGGGAAAATATATATACTAAACCTAGTGCACCCATGGATTATGCCTCCTTTGTACCTCATGCCCCCTCGTACTTTTTGTGTCTTCCTGTGTCCTCCTTTGCCCCCCTTGTGTCCCTGTGTCCTCTGTTTGTCCCTTTGTGCCCTCCTATGCATGGGCACAGCACAAAGAGTTCCCGACATTCCGGCGGGTTGGAGGTTCATATTGGCAGGCACTCACAAGTCAGGAATTCCCTGCATTTAGACAATAAGACGCAGTGACTCCCCCCCCCCCCCCCCCCTACTTTTGGGGGAGAAATGGTGAGTTCAAAAAATACAGTACTAAATGCTGACAGCCTATGTTACACTAGTATAGCAGCAGATCACTCAGTTCAAAGTCGGATTCACGGTAGTAAATCCAAGGCCAAAAATAAAATCACTTTGAATTGGCTTCTGGTCCTGCTTTTCGTTATAAAATGCCAGCCATATTCAGAGTGTGCTGGTGACCTGAGGGTCAACAAGAAGTCATAGTGTACCACGCTTGGTTTAAGTGCAGGGCCCAGATTAATAAAAAAACACACAGTAGAGAACCTCCTTTTTTCCCTGAAATTGAGAACTCAAAGCTATTAACGAATGATACTAGTACAGTTTTACCACTTCTGCATAATATGAGGGGCTCCCTAAAGTATCCATTCAAAGTATATTGACTGAGTTTACCCTTCTACTACATAGATTTTGTAAGATTGTACAATCAATATTGGATCATTGATGGGTACCTTTATATTTTTTTTGCTGTGCCTCTTGTGTACGAAGCACCTATAGAAATAAAAGAGATGGCACGCACGTAGTGCAGTAAGCAGAATTCGTTCAAAATACCCACTGGGACAGATCTCACCTGAATCAGATGCTGTGGAAACACGTTATCCTTGTGGCCTGGGACACCAGCGAAGGATGAATGGCTCAATGGAGAGCAGCAGATCTGTCTGTAAATCTGTAAAACTTGCAAACACCACCTGAGCCTGCAGGACTATAGCTGTCCCCACTTGGTGTCCCAGGTCTGTTGGTGCAGATGCTGGTTGGTCCCTTTCCTGGGTAAGTTGTGAGGACTGAAGGTCTTGTGATTAAAAAAATGCTATGGGGTATGGACTATACTAAGAACACTGGTGGAGGCGCCCTTGATATGATACTACTACCGTGTTTCCCCTAAAGTAAGACATCCCCTGAGAATAAGCCCTAGCAGGAATTCCTAGCATGCTTGAAATATAAGACATCCCTCGAATGTAAGCCCTAGGAGCAGCCCACATGACACCAGCAAGTCACGCTCAATACAAAGCCTGGATACAGGAGAGCAGCAGTATAATGTGAGTTCTACAGTCCCGTATATGGCATACAGTTAAAAATGGCGCAGAGTAAAAAATGGCGCACCGTTCTGCCGATCATAAAACGCTATTTACCGTTTTAATGTAAATACACTAAACCGGTAAATAGCGTTTTATAAAACATTAGTGGAACGGTACGCCATTGACAAATGCAGGGAGCTAGTGAGGCAGCGGGGTAGAGAGGCAGCATGGTGGAGGGAGGATTAGGTACCATTGGCATACATTATCTTGTCCCGGCGATCGCTCCTTCCTAACACTATCGCCAGCCTAACACTACTGCCCCGCTGCCTCTCCACCCCGACCCCGCTGCCAGCCTAACACTACTGCCCAGCTGCCTCTCCACCCCGACCCCCGCTGCCAGCCTAACACTACTGCCCCGCTGCCTCTCCACCCCGACCCCGCTGCCAGCCTAACACTACTGCCCCGCTGCCTCTCCACCCCGACCCCCGCTGCCAGCTTCCAGTGTTCCCCCAAAAATAAGACATCCTCTGAAAATAAGCCCTAGCGCATCTTTTGGAGCAAAAATTAATATAAGATAGGGTCTTATTTTCGGGGAAACACGGTAAGGCAGGGGTCACACTTGTCTTTCAGTTTCTACACTTTTCAGAAAACTGAAAGACAAGTATGACCCCTGCCTTACAGCAGCTAATGTCATTTATAGAGAAAACTGACAAATTGCGCAAGATGTCAGTTTTTTTTCTGCGCGCGAAATCTGCATTCAAGTGTGACCTAGCTCATTGATTAACATGAGTTCTCAGTTGAAAACAGTTTTTCTGTGCAGAAAACGCGCACGAAAGCCGACAAGTGTGACCCCTGCCTAAATGTTGAGGAGCATAATTTCTTACCTTCTCAGAAGCGATCACAGTGATTCCAGCGCAGGAGACTTGGGTGCAGCTGGCGCCACCATAGGCCGTAATAGGAATTACGGCTATAGCAGCACACGGAGCAACTTCGGCGCCATCAGAAGACGGAGCTGAAGTTACTTTTAAAACACAACAAATTATTTCATTCCCCACCATCCATGGCGGCCTGGAGGGGGAATAGTATTTAATTCGGCCGGGACTTGTGCGGCAGGAGGATCAGCCATATACCGGCTGTATCCTGCGCCCAAATCTCCGGCGCCGTTATCTCTCGTACACCTCAGAAGGACAAACCATTATTTAATGGAAAAAGTCATGTTAATTCATGCACAGAAAACTTTCTACTGTGCATGAATAAACTATAATTACTATAAATTACTTTTTCCATTAACTAATGGATTGCCATCTAGTAGTATCATATCATGGGCGCCTCCACCAGCGTTTTTTAATTTGCTTTAGATGACTTACAACATCTTTTTGTATTAAAAACAAATTTGTTTTTGTGTGTACAATACTGTAGTTTGTAACTTGGGTGTTTGTAAGTCGGGGACTATCTATACAATTAATAGCTTAATTTTTTTAAGTGTCACACTTCAGCTGCTTTAATAAAAAGATCTGTTGCTACAAAGGCAGCAAAGTATGCTATTTTGTCAGAGGATATAGTATTTTTTTTCTGCACATATTGGCATTTGAACTCGAGACCTTAATAGTGATAATAATAATTTGCACTTCTCAGTCTTTTATAATGCCTCTATTGTAGGGGAAGACATAGCAGTCAGGGGTCATGGGCAGTGCAGGTCAGTGGAAGTTTTATATATGCACTGTGTGTATTTCTATGCGCTATAGTGTAGATACTCCTTGTGAAACATTCTTTCTTTAGAAAATGATTTCTCACAGGCCAGGCTGCCAAGCTGCATTATTTGTACCCCAGGGGTTCTTATGCTTCTTATAAGTAATTCATCAAAACACTATAAGCAATAAAGCATATATAAAAAGTGCTATTGCAATTGTAACTATATGGCAGTGATCTCGGGCGTTTCACGATTAGCGGCAATTGCAAACATGTTGTATGCAACATTTTTGGGCGCTCGGGAGCGATCGCGATTAGCATGCTATAGAAGCACTAATCGTGATCGCTCCAAGAATGCGTATTTGTCCAGTGATTTTTTCCTGCCGTAATCGCAGAAAAATCACCCGTGCAACAGCATTGTACTTTTTAAGTGTGATTGGGCCCGCCTAAGAGAAGCTTTAGAGCAAAATGATACAGAATTGCTGGGCACTAGTAGTAGAAAGACCTATAGTGAGGGGTATTTGACAGGAGATTACCCTTATTAGGGAGTGTTGATTAACAGCAGATGTTAACCACTTTATCCACCACTGGCAGTATATCTACGTCCTCTCTGACTTCATCTAAGCCACGAGTCAGTAGATATACGTCTTGTAGCAGAAGCAGTGCTGTGTAGGATTGGGCTTGCTCCTGTGCACATTTCTGGCACTATCTGATGCAGCACTAATTGGTGAACGGGGATATATGTTTCCTGAGCTAATGAGAATTTTTCTCAGTTTTCTCAGTTCATACTTAAAAATACACTCTGTAGCGTTATTTCAAAATCAAATATCTTCACCATAAATTGTGACAGGAACATAATCTAAGTTTTGTGATAAGCGGTAAGAATAGCCAAACAAAATTTGTGTTTTTTATCTACAGTAGCTCTTTTTATTTTTAAACTGGAATTGGTAAAATTGAGAAATAATGTGTTTTTTCTATTTTTTTTTCCCATTAAAATTCATCGAAAACCAAATTGTTCGAGGGGGAAAAATGGCATACAATGAAAGTCTAGTTTGTCTTGAAAAAACAATATATATTTCATTGCTGTGTCATAAGTAGGGATAAAGTTATTTCTGATTAAATAAGGACATAGCTAAACTGTCAAAACTGCTCTGGTCCATAAGTGGGAAACAAGGTCTGGATGCGAAGTGGTTAAACAGGCATACTAAAAAGTGAAACGCTAATGTACTTTTTTTTCGGACTGGAAAAGAATTTAAACTTTAGTCCGATTTTATTCCTATCTGAGTTCCAATTTTGGAAATGTCACCTCACTTTCTGCCCAAGTGACAAAGAACTATAGTGAAATTTCTCCATTGGAAAGACTGGGAACAATATTGTGAGAAAACAGACCATCTGTAAGGTGTGTGCATTGGGTACACAAACTGCAATAAAAGCTTGACAGAGACATTAAAACTCTTTATACTGACGTCTAAAAACTTTAATTACAATAGAGTTAAAATCAAATAAAATCCCTGATCAAGGTTCAGCAGTGCTGACAAGGAGGAACTGTAATTTTTCGTTGTAGGGGATCTGTCAAAGCGATCATACACTGACAGGTGATAAACTTTATTCCAGAGGGCCCAGCATTCCCTCAATTCCAGTATTAACATCTAACACAAATGCCACCCCGTGCTGCGGATCTATTTTATGGGTGTCTGCTGATACCGTATGTAACTCTCCTTAGGAATGTAACATGTGCTGCAGTTCCCCTTATAATATTGCATACTTTTCACAGGGCTGACCTCTGCTATGATTGTTCTGCTACTTTGTGTAATGAATTGCAGAGACTATTATCACTATGCAGAAAAATGATATGTTGGGAGAGCTGGTGAAGTATGTAAGATGAACATTAGTTTTACATTACAACCCATTGCTTCAAACTCACCCGTCCATTTTTCATTGTCTCTTATTTTCCGCAAAACAGAAGGTATTTGCGATTATTCAGGTTAGAGCATACATGTCAAACTCGGGCCGAGGGCCAAATTTGGCCCTCAGAGCCATTAAATTTGGCCCTCAAGTGGTTTCCTCACTTTGCATTATGTTTGGCCCACTCTGGACCACCGGGGAAGCT
Source organism: Hyperolius riggenbachi (assembly GCF_040937935.1). Classification (NCBI taxonomy): domain Eukaryota; kingdom Metazoa; phylum Chordata; class Amphibia; order Anura; family Hyperoliidae; genus Hyperolius; species Hyperolius riggenbachi. Next base: position 374,666,553 of record NC_090648.1, read on the forward strand.
ATATTGGAGGTGAAGCCCTAGAACATCAGGGAAGCCATATAGAGAGGTAGGGGGAAAGCACTCAACACTAGGGAACTGTATAGGGGAGGCTGGGGGTCTCTAGACACCAGGGAACTGTATAGGGGAGGGAGGACCACTAGACACCAATGAACTTTATAAGGGAGGAAGGTGGCCAGTAGACATTGAGGTTGGCCCGCGACTAGGTCCCAGTGTACAATTTTGGCCCACGACTAGGTCCCAGTGAACAATTTTGGCCCGCGACTAGGTCCCAGTGTACAATGTCGGCCCACTTTGTATTTGAGTTTGACACCCCCGGGTTACAGTGAGCTCTGAGGTGTCCCACAATGCATCACTGCTGAATATGCAAATCATCTCTGTTATCCCTGATGGCTGGAATGCAGTGATGTATCAGCTTGTTAAAATTACAGAGCCAAACTACTGTAATACAATATACATACAAACTTGGTTGATCCTCATCAGTGCATGTCATGGATTAATATGGCTCTATGGGGTAGGCCTTGAAACACCCAGAGTTACAGATTGTCCAGCAAGCTCATGGTAGGATAATGATTGTTTTAAGTAGTAGTGGGGCTGTGGGTTTTTATTTTGTTTTTAGGGGGGTTACTATTTAAGCACCAGGCAAGGTTTGACTAAGTTTGGAGGAAGAATAGTACTTCGAGGTTATGCTGGGTTTTTTTTTAGGGTGGAGGAGGGAGTAGTATTAACCACCCTGGCGTTCTATTGTTTGCGCCAGGGTGAATGCGCAGCACTATTTTTTGAATATTTTTTTTTAATCATGTAGCTAGCCTAGCGCTAGCTACAGGATGCCCCCCTCCCTTCCGCATCCCTCCCACCCCTCCGATCGGCGCAGCGTGGGGCGGCGTGTTACGCGGCGGGTAGCGGCGCATCGGCTGCGAGCAGCGGCGATCGTCCCCAACATGCAGCAAACAAAGTGCTTGCTGCGTGTTTAAAAAAAAACATTATGAAAATCAGCCCAGTGGGACCTGAGTGGCGCCCTCCGGCGGTCATGGACGAGCTGAGCTCGTCCATACCGCCAAGGAGCAACTATGTAACTGTGAAACAGGTAAGATTAGGTTAGGAGGATGAATAGGTTAGGTTAGGAGGATGAATAGCATTTAGCACTGGCATGTTGCACTAGATTTATTTAAAGGGGCACTACAGCGAAAAACTGTAAAATTTAAAATATGTGCAAACATATATAAATAAGAAGTAGGGTTCTTCCAGAGTAAAATGAGCCATAAATTACTTTTCTCCTATAATGCTGTCACTTACAGTAGGCAGTAGAAATCTGACAGAAGTGACAGGTTTTGGACTAGTCCATCTCTTCATAGGGGATTCTCAGCAAGGCTTTTACTCTTTATAAAGATATTCCCTAAAAAGGATTTAAACAATGATGCTGGCCAGCTTCCCTGCTTGCTACACAGTTTTTTGGTAGTTGGACAGAGCAAATGACATTCACTAAGTGCTTTTGAAAATAAATATATCCCTGAGAATCCCCTATAAAGGGATGGACTAGTCCAAAACCTGTCACTTCTGTCAGATTTCTACAACCTACTGTAAGTGACAGCAACATAGGAGAAAAGTAATTTATGGCTCATTTTACTCTGGAAAAAATGTGCTTCTTATTTGTATGTTTGCACATATTTTCAATTTTACAGTTTTTCGCTGTAGTGCCCCTTTAAGGGTGAGAAAGGGAATATTATTTAGCTGTAGCACCACGTGAGGTTAAGCTGGGTTTTGTAACATGTAGTGTGCTGTTCTGTCATGCTACAATATACGCTTAATCAGCAAAGCCAGTAGTGTGCCGCCTCTTCACTTTATTGTATTGTCTTGCACTCAGTTGGGCGACCTGAGCGAGGCTTGCCACTGGCGTTCCAGGGACCTGTTTTCCCTTTGAGGGTTCCAGCACCGTGTTTGTACACTTGTGAGGTTAAGCTAGGTTTAGTGGAGGACTTAGCATCCAGCACTAGGAGGAGGGTTCTGCAAGGTTAGGAGATGGAAAACTATTTAGTACTGTACTGGGTGAAGCCCAAGGCAAAGCTGGCCTTAGAGTACGCGGGGAAAAGAAAGGGATGACTGGGTCTCCACCTGGATTTAAGCTACAATGGCTATGTTTATTTAATCAAAACACATGACGTTTCGGCCAGCGGTCTTTATCAAGTGTTAAAACACACTAAGCCCATGCTCACATATAAATCACATACACAGTAATAAAACACACCCCTTCGGGGCGAGCACAAACTGATTTAGAGAGATTCAGGAACAATTTAAAGAGACAGTGTCTAAATTGACTTACATCATAAGAAACATCTTAGATTAAATTCCTCATTGAGTCCATTGGGGACCAAAGTCTCCAACCTACTGATCCATCTGCTCAGAGGGAGGTTACATAGGTAGGTGCCTTCAGTGTAGGTTAGATAGGTAGGTGCCTCCAGTGTAGGTTAGATAGGTAGGTGCCTCCAGTATAGGTTAGATAGGTAGGTGCCCGCAGTATAGGTTAGGTAGGTAGATTCCCCCAGTATAGGTTAGATAGGTAGGTGCCTCCAGTGTAGGTTAGATAGGTAGGTGCCCGCAGTAAAGGTTAGATAGGTAGGTTCCCCCAGTATAGGTTAGATAGGTAGGTGCCTCCAGTATAGGTTAGATAGGTAGGTTCCCCCAGTATAGGTTAGATAGGTAGGTGCCTCCAGTGTAGGTTAGATAGATAGGTTCCCCCAGTATAGGTTACATAGGTAGGTGCCTGCAGTGTAGGTTAGATAGGTAGGTGCCTCCAGTATAGGTTAGATACGTAGGTGCCGGCAGTATAGGTTAGATAGGTAGGTTCCCCCAGTATAGGTTAGATAGGTAGGTGCCTCCAGTGTAGGTTAGATAGGTAGGTGCCCGCAGTACAGGTTAGATAGGTAGGTTCCCCCAGTATAGGTTAGATAGGTAGGTGCCTCCAGTATAGGTTAGATAGGTAGGTTCCCCCAGTATAGGTTAGATAGGTAGGTGCCTCCAGTGTAGGTTAGATAGGTAGGTGCCTGCAGTATAGGTTAGATGGGTAGGTTCCCCCAGTATAGGTTAGATGGGTAGGTTCCCCCAGTATAGGTTAGATAGGTAGGTGCCTCCAGTATAGGTTACATAGGTAGGTGCCTCCAGTGTAGGTTAGATAGGTAGGTTCCCCAGTATAGGTTACATAGGTAGGTGCCTCCAGTGAAGGTTAGATAAGTAGGTGTCCCGCAGTGGCGGGGGGAGCGGGCATAGTAGTTACAACTCGCTTTCCTTCCGCCAATCCCCCGCAGCCTCCATCTCCTTCCTGTCCCGGTATCTGTCGCATTGGTAACAGCGCCTCCTGTGATGGAATGCGGTCACGTCATCACAGGGGGCGCTGTTACCAACGCGACAGATGCCAGGGGAGTAAAGAGATAGAGGCTGCGGGGGATTGGCAGAAGGAAGGTGAGTTGTAACTACTATGCCAGCTCTCCCGCTGCAGAGGGTGTGGGGCCTTCTTCAGGCGCGGGGCCTGGGGCAATTGCCCCACTTGCCTCCCCCAAAGGCTGCCTCTGCACAAGGAACTGGCTGCTCTGTGCCTCCTCCTTGGGCCTGCCTACTTATTCTCTCCCCCAACCCTTTGAGCTGGAGCAGAAATATGTGCAAAAGGCAGGAGCCCCAGCGTTACCTGTACATGCATGTGATGATGTCATTGCATGTGCAGTATGAACCAGGGAGGCTTCAGGAGGCCCCATAAGGAAATCAGCATTACCCCTTGCCCCATAAATACATGGAAAAAGTAGGTTCCATTCCACATTCAGAATTCCAGTTAAATATATTTTATTCACTAGATATAGCATGACCTGGATAAAAGAAAACCCATGTGAGACATATGTCTTATTTTCCATTCTGCTTTTCACTTTATTATAAAAAAAAAGACATTTTCCTCTTATCTAGTGACAAGCATATATAGGCTGATGTGTTTATTATGTTGTAGAAATGCCTTTTGTCTGGGCCATGCTGATCTGTTAGCTTCAGTTATGTTTTAGTCTCAAAAATCCAAAAAGCATGTCCCCAGTGATTCCAGCATACCTACTTTGGTTTAGTATCTTAAAGTGAAAGTGTACACCATTACTGACAGAAAGACAATTGCTTCAGCACTTCAGGGCTAAGCCTTATTTCAGCATGTAAGGGGGGAAAAAATCACAGTTACAGTATTTAATACTTTGCTGTCAGTAACTTGCTCCTATTCTGTGCAGCTATTTACTCCTGCAGCAAGATGGGAGGCTGCTGGAATCCTGGTTTGTAAACAAGAGCAAATTCAGCTTCAGTCAGTTTGAGAAAGTCATAGCTGGTTGCAAATTTAACTGGAAAAAAACTTCAAAATCAATAGTACCAAAAATATCATGCAGAGCGCAGATATATGTCTGTAGCATTTTTCATTTTTCTGTGAAAATGTAGTTTCCTTAACAAATGATATTACAGGCGGAGGATCCATAGGACAGCCAATTAAGTCACATTTAAAGTAGGGATTTATTGGTCAGCTTCCTTATCCATCTTATTACAGGTTCACTTCAATTCACTATTAACAATAACATTTCTATAGCACTCTTCTCCCATAGGAGGAGAGGCCTGATGGTTGCTTCTTCCAGTAAAGCAGGAAATATACCTGGATGTAAGGAACATTATACAATTTTGAGGAATACCGGTATAAACAGGTTGGTGCATTTCAGCATGAACTATGTTGGGCCAGGATCCAGGTCACAAGTAGTTTGGCGGAGGTGAAGGACGATGCTTGATCTGACTTCTTCATCAATTTCCTTGATGTTTGACCAAGGTGTTACGTTGTCTCTGCTAATGTTCTTTGGCGCTATATTAAGCTCAAGTGCTGTAAGTTGGATGGTGGACCGGATAGCAGAGAATTTGCCTTAGAAGACATGGACAATTATATTATATGTTGTTATACCAGGAAATATGTATATGTCATGACATTAAAAATAACTTACAACTAATCACATTATGAACAGACCATGTGGTTAATTCATCAGCCTGTTTGTAATTCATGGTATTAGTTATTTCTACACACCCTCATCAGTGCCAGGAAACGGTCTAAAGTATTTCCCAATCTTATTCAGCTATTCTATTAAGCAGAATGTTTCTATAACACTAATACCACTTGAGATGATTCACAAGTTGACCACTGTCACGTCTAAGTACTTGCCATGAAATTCCACTTGACAATCATCTGGCATACTGTGCTTAATATAGTAAACTGTTCCGACTCCCCCACTTGCTCCAGCAAACTGACATCAATTATGAATAACTCAAGTATGTCTAACTCGCAGTACTGCATAGAAGAAGTGCATCAAAACTAATCACTAAAGAGAGTGTTGGTCAGCCCCCAATCCTTTGGGAGGTTTCCCACCCTGCTAGATAGCAGCATTGTTCTGTACACCTACAGAGAATATACACACTGAGGGGTTGTTTTAACAGATGTTTGATACATATCAATACCTGCTCGTTCTTTCTACAGAAGCTCCTTGGTATTTGTCATCATGTAATTCTGAATGCAGACCACACCACATATGTACATAGGTAGGACCACAGAACCATGTATGTACATTCAGATTCCCATGAGTTATGAAAGGCAGTTAAAGTACACCTGAACTTCATTGTTATGTATTAATTTAAAAGTAATAGGAACAACAATTGAATTGCATTCAAATGAATAGAAATGGGGAAAAAATAATAGGCACAGACATACATTGCTGTATGCATGGCCTCTGTATGCTTGCCAGCAACGATCAAAGAATTGGCCAAGGAAACCAGCAAGTTGAAAGCATTCATAATCTTGGCTTGCTGTTTTTGCTCCACTGCTTCCTAGAATGGGAACCCATTTATTCTAAATACTCCCCCCCCCCCCCCTTTGAGCTTGCCAGCTATAAAGCAATCAAAGTCTTGGAAGAACTATCAGACTTTTAAAATAAAGCACTAATTTGGGCCTACCATTTTAGCAAGGAGCCCCTGATTTCTGTTGCTGATGTTCAGCAATTTGCTATAAAACTCTTGGACGGCTAAATAGCCTGGATAAGGCCATACATTCCAGAAAATGTAGGTACCATCTTCCTAAATATGACATCATGAACCTAGAACTGGTATGGTTCCTGACTAAGATAAGATATTCCGGACTTTGCATTTATGGCTCAATGCCAATGGTCTTGGTACTTCCTTGTACAAATATACCTTGTATGGTCAGACTAAATTCTGAATAGAAGCCATAAAAGTCTGATGCAATTTCTGCTTCATTCCATTGCAAAAACAAACAGAAGTAATGACCCTTTGAACCTTCCAGCACTAAAACCTTATCATCATTGTTTCCTCAAGCAGAATAAAGTGTTTTACCTTTTACTTACCTTTAAGAACATCAGGCTATAGTGAACTTTCTGTTTGACTGCCTAATTTGCATAGATAGCTCCACACCTATATGCAATAAATATTTTCTCCAGAGTTTTCTTCTAAGTGGTATTTTCACAACAAAATGCCTTTTAAACAACCAGCAAACAATAAAGTACTCAAAATTATTTTTACAGTACTTTTTTTCACCTACTTTTTGATTTTTTTTATATTTGCAAAGTGCTGAAGAGTAATTTTAAACAGAAAATGAAAAAGTATCTCTTAGGAGAAAACTGTTCAGGAAAACAGAGAGAGACATCAGACAATTTCTTATTAGGGTATTATGTACCCATGTTTATCTCATCATGTCACGTCAGTTCAGGTATTATTTAATAATAATCTGAACACACTTTTCTCCTGTTGGACTCAAAGGATATCTGTGCTTTCAAACATGCAAATTTACATCCTATGGTTCCATTTCAAGACTAGATAACATATTCACACATCTCTCCTTACTTAAAGGGATACTTAACCACTTGAGGACTGCAGGGCTAAACCCCCCTAGTGACCAGGCCATTTTTAGCTAAATTGGCCACTGCAGCTTTAAGGCCAAGCTGCAGGGCCGCACAACTCAGCACACAAGTGATCCCCCCCCCCTTTTCTCCCCACCAACAGAGCTCTCTGTTGGTGGGGTCTGATCGCTCCCCCCATGTTTATTTTTTTTTTTAAATAAATATTATTGTTATGAGATTTTAGGGAAAAAAAACTGTTTCTTTAAATTTATTCCCTCCCTCCCTCCCTCCCCACAGCCGGCCAATTATGGCGATCGGCTGTCATAGGCTTCTGCCTATGAGAGCCGATCGCTCTCTTGTCCCCCATGGGGACAGCCGTGTCACACGGCTGTCCCCAGTGCAGCGCTGCACAGTGTAAATAGACGGCGTAATCGCCGTCTAACAGTCTCCCGAGCGGCAATAGCCGCTCGGAGACTGAAGGCGGGGCGGAGCTCCGCCCTCCGAGCATGAGATGCGCGCGCACCATGCGCGCGATCTCATGCTAAACAGAGCCCCAGGACTTTACGCCAATTGGCGTTAGGCGGTCCTGGGGCTGCCGCCGCGGCCACGCCTACTGGCGTGACGCGGGCGGCAGGAGGTTAAGTAAAAAATAAAAAATGATTTTTACTCACCTGGGGCATCCCTCAGCCCCCTGAAGTTGTATGGTGCCCTTGCAGCCTCGCTCCGATCCTCCTGTCCCCGCCGGCAGCTACTTCCGGGTTCGGCGACAGGCTGGGAACGCGAGTGATTCTCCGCGTTCCCAGCCACTATATAACCCTCTATGCTGTTATAGCGTATATGTTATACGCTATAGCAGCATAGAGGGTGATATAGCGGCTGGGAACGGAGAGAATCACTCACCTCCCCAGCCTGTCGGCGGCTGTCGCCGAACCCGGAAGTAGCCGCCGGCGGGGACAAGAGGATCGGAGCGAGGCTGCAAGGGCACCATACAGCTTCAGGGGGCTGAGGGATGCCCCAGGTGAGTAAAAATCATTTTTTATTTTTGACTTAAGTATCCCTTTAATTCAATCAACACTGCTGAATATATTCCTAAGTTAGTGTCAGTCCATAGTCGACAATGAATACAATTATCATGCGACTTCTCAAGCATGTAAAAGTGACCCCTTTTGACTTTCCATTATATCCGTGACAGAATCACTCTAAATAAGGACCCTGCTTCACGTTTATCCTGGTAATGCGTGTGACCTTTCCTGCATCAGGCCCCATACATCTTAATGTCATATTTGAAATACCTACCAGTAGTCCTCATAGACATGTTGCCTCTATTTCAAATACAATTAATAAGGCTTTTTATCAGCTATTCCAAATTCTAGAACGTCTAACTGCATCCTTACTGGGATAAATACATTAATTAAGACAACATAACATTTCTTAGAATTTCCCAAAACATAAATTAGCAATAGACTCTCTCACCCAATAAACTAGAGAATGGGTTATTTCCCACTTCAAGGAGAGAATAATATAGTAATAACTGTTTTGATCCCTAGCCCTGGAAACAATACCAAATGTGAGCCTTATAGACCTATCTCTCCACTTTACCTTGAGAGTAAGATCTTTGCATTGATACTCATTACACACTTAAGGTGAAGACCAGTTTTACTACAAGGAGGAGTACCATGATTAAACAGGATAGTTATCAGGAGAGTTAATGAAAACTTGGCATGTAAACATGTCAATGTGGAGAAAGGCTCATGGTCACATTATACTCTGCTAAGGCCTCTAATTCAACAGAGTAGTCATTTGTAGGGTGTGCTTTCCAGGTTTAGCTTTAGTCCAGTCCCAGGAGGAGGCCATACAATGTTTTTAATTTACTAAAGATGTTTTGAAAACTAAATAAATGAAAATAATTGTTTAAAAATTGCACCAAAACAAAAACTCCATTCTGAGATGAGTCATATGTTGTATCTCCTGGGTAGAACAGGTGATAAATAACTATCTGCCCATATTTTTCATGCTAAAAAATCCTCCCACATCTAAAGCAGTAAATTAGTTAGAAGAAATGCTGGAATTAAACATAAAAAGAGGTTTTAGCAAGTTCAAGAGTGTCACACGCCCCTTAGTGGCCGGACCACTCAATGCCATCCAATCTATTTCAACCCACAGACCATCCAACCTCGTGGATGCAATTGACGTGCTGAAACTGCTGGAATTGAGCAGCAGACAGGCTAGGAAGGAGTGTGCAAGTGACACAAACACTTTACTACACAAAATTTCATGTACAGGGCTGCCACCAGCTCTGTAGAAAGACAGTGGACCTGCTCTGACTATTATAAACCTGCAAATGAAAATTGTTAAAACACTCTAGTCTGGCTCAAACAATACAATGCATCAGGTAGTGAATCTTCAGAAAGGCTAGGATTCATTTAGAATGAAGTTTATAGACAAAATACAACCGTAGAGTCACAGAACATCGCAAAAAATTAGAACAATATGCATCAAATGGAACTAACCAGCCATAGTACAGAATAAAGTTAGTTGCATGTCAAAGGATATAAGACAAAAACATGTACAAAACTGAAGAAAACGAAGGAAATCAGAATAATGCGTCCAATTTACAGAGAGTGTTGAAGGCTATACAATTAAACTTCAATACCCCTATAAACCAGCCATTCCTCCGATATTAAGTAAAACTTATCAGATTTGTCTTAGCTATCGTAATGCATTTTCTCCGTGAGCATGATGACATCCATCCTTTCCTTAGCATGCTGCAAAGAAAGAGAGCTAGACTTCCACTGCCGGACAGTAGCCCATAAGGCCCCAATTAACAGAAATGTATACAGTTTGTGGAAAGCACTCAGAGTTAGTAGACAGTAGGAAAGCCTGCTGTATATTGAGAGAAACCAGG